>NC_052121.1:5167007-5179551 GCF_012273895.1 Zerene cesonia | reverse complement strand
ATAAATGTTATTTGCAGTTAACAATTTTCTTTTTTCTTTATTACAATATTTATGGCAAGACTAGGTATACTGGTATATTATGCTGGTCTTCCAAACAACTAAGTTATTTATAGATCTGTATAATATAGTTATCGTGTCTCATTCTCTAATGATTTTATTGGCATGTTTATTTTTTCATAAATTTTTATCGTATTAATGCGAATTTTCTATCATTATATTAATAATTAATTGTTACTAAGTCTATCAGTACGTTACTGAGACTCGAATGAAGTAGCCTACCTATAGCTATGTTGTTTAATAGGACCTAATTTCCGTCTGTAATAAGTCTGGGAAATTTCTTAAACTGCTAATGTGACATTTTTAATCCACGATAACAGTAACCAGTAGCGTTTGAAATTTACTTTAAGAATGTGGTAACTAGAAATAATACTTAAGTAGGTATGAATTTGGGCTTTGATGTTCTCAAAAGAAAGTCTCATTTAATACAAACTGAAGTACACTGTACTTGTGATTTACTGCGTAAAATACGTTATACGAATACGATTCCCAGCAAAGGCTGTACGATGGTACGTTTGCGGGTATTGAACCCGAACATCCGCGGGATCCACGGAGATTCCCCCCACACACCTCACCCCCTTCTGTGCTACTTCGCCGCGCTCGAGCTCACGACCATGATCCCTTTCGGCCCTTTTATCTTTTATCAGAACTACAATGCTCACTTATCGATTGCCACAATAATCATGCTTCGTAGTATGAAAATAGCTAGTAGTTGTCTTTATTAATTTAACTTATTGAATCTAATTTCCACTTGTAAGTAGTTAATGACTATATCACACGAATTTAATTAAACCTACAAAATATATAAATATTATTCACATTATAATATATTAAACACAATATGTTGCTGCGTATTGCGTAGCGAGTATAAATAAGCCAATATAATTAAACTTTTATCGTAGTTGAGAATTGTAAGAAGTATTTTCATCTGTGTTAGAAATAATGAGGCATTTGTTGTAGTAACTAAAGTACACCGTTCGTTACCACGCAGCACCAGTCGTCCTTGCAATGTAGACAACGATCGCAAAAAATTGTGAAGAGAGCCATCATCATAGTATTATGGAATATTTCACGCACACATTGACCTTAACTGCTGCACCGAGATCCCGTTTCTCTTGCGGACAAATTGCACTGCATTCTCTAGGGAATTTATTTTTCTATAATGTTTTGCGTTGTACCCCTCTTAATGGTTCACAATCTTTCTCAGTGCAAATTCGATATAGAATATTTTTTATAGAGTCTTACTTTGTATTATGAAGTAAGAAAATAGTAATGTTATTAGCATAGTAATGTAAACTACTTGCTGTTTATCAAAATTATCAAAACAGGAGGAGCACATAGAGCGTGCAACATGAATCATGTATAGCATAAATCATTCTTAATTTTTTTTTTGTGCATCAGAAATCTATTCACGTGCCTATACCTTAATTTTTTAAGATTTATTAACTTATATTTGAGTTAAAAATACTGAACAAATTATATTTAAATCAAAAATATAAGATAAGAAAACGTGCCAAGAAATTCAGTGATATTTTTATTATACTAATAGTAACTAGTACTAATGATACTAGTACTAATAACCTATCCGGGTTTGCTGGTTGATGTGAGAGCTAAAATAACAATTATAGAGTCATATGAATTATCAATCGTTATACCCGAAAGCCGTGTATCTAAAAAATATTTATGAGTTGAAATTTTTCTGTCGTGTTAGGGAATGTCGGTTAAAAATAAACAAAATTTACTTTAAAGGTTGAATATCTTTTTAATATCTAACTATATGAATAGTATGCTGCCATTATTATAAGACATTTATTATTTTTTAATTCAACATATTAGCATTGTAATACTTGCGCAAATATATCGTCGATGATAATAATTGCATTTCAAAGATGGTGGATGGATGGATCATATACCCATATGAGAAAAGCTATGTAAAGCTTTTACAAGTTTAAGTTGTTAATCTCTTTGCAAATTAAAACTTTTAAGGCTAGAGAGTAGAGAGAACATACTTAGAATAACATAATAATTCATTAATGAACCTGTATCGATGCGTGCAGCGCGTATTATTCGCGGCTACTGTGTATCACATAGAGGGCAACGGCTCTTGGCTCCGCATATTATTAGAGTTGCTATATTTTTTAACAGGTAGGTATGCTTATTTGAATATATCGATAAATAACATCTCTTACATACTTTTAATCGACACTGCAAAAAATACAAAGAAAATATATAGCTAACTTTTTTATTAAGTATTAAACTTTTTATTAGGTTTCTCAACCTGGCTTTCGACACACCTACTTTTAATGCAAATCTGTGTAGAATCAATATGCGTTCTTTGTGATCTTCTTCTGTTAATTTGCAGATATATGCCACGCTTGGTATGACCGTTACATTCGTAGTTACCTCACGGGCACCGGAACGGAAGTAGCCATATCCTGGCCGACCACGACAGTCAAGACCGTTCGCATAATAAATATATCAAAGCCGTAATAGGTCCCAGCGGGTAGGTAGACCTTAAATTGTAGCTCTTTTATAATTAGTATTATTACAGGCGTTGGAAATAATGACATTTGAAAGTCACAATCCCATCCTTTGTTACTGGTGGGAATTACCACTTTATTGTACTTTCATTCGAAGACTGGTCAGAGCTTTTTTAAAACAACACGATGAGCAGAATTAAATTTTACAATTATAATTTTTTACTTAAGAGCGGGCAACTGATCTGTTTGCCTGATTGTAAACGATCATCACCGCCCATTAACATTTGCAAAGGTAGATATGTGTCATAAAGGAATAGACTGAAAAGGGTGATAAAAATCTAAATAAGCCTCCAATTTATTTAAAACAGTTTCAATTTATATATTTAAATAGTTCTTAATATTCGATGCCTTTAAATGTTTAAAACAAATAGTTTTATAGTCCATATCAATGCGTAACTGTTCACTTTGAGGAATAATTAAATATTCCAGTCGTACACGGAACTAAGATGCTTCTAAGTAATTACATATTCTACAAGAACTTCGATTGCAAGATTGTAGTTCAGTGTTTACTATTTATGTATGTTTTTATTTCTTGCATTTTCTCTTATATATATACATATCATAAGTGTCTCTTTGGGGTCTCGAAATAAATAACTAACCGTTATCGGACAAAATGGTACTCTCAATAAGATATGCCGTTGAGTGCTTCATTTATCTGACCCCCTCCTCCTAACTCCCCCCTGTACCCTCTCCGCCACGGTCACTGAGCACTCTGACCTCTGGCTAAATATTCACATTGCGTAATTATAATACCTTATTGCTGTTAGACACAAAAACACAGTCGAGTGTAAAGGATGATACTTGGAACAAAAAGTCTTAACAAAAAGAACATAAATGCTTATTTGCGAAAATTTCATGTATTATATATCTACTTCTTGTTCTAATGCAGTTTTATGAAGTCACTACAAGTAATCATCTTTTATTATTTCCTATAATTATATAAGGATTAGGTACCAGAGGACTGCTTGGATTCATATTAATTGCAGCACTTAGAGATCACGTTCCCATGGTGAATTAATTTTTGAAATCGCTCCCATAGGTTCATGAAGTTAGCGCGTCCACATGAACAAGCAAACTCTTCAAAAGCTCTATATAATATATCAAAAGTAAAAAGCATAGATGAGAAACGTAACAAGCATCAGTTGCTCGTACAGTTTGTTAAATAAAGATACTAATACAATCAACATGAACATTTCGAATTTTAATTCATCGAGTTGTTAGTTAATATCATTAGTAAAATATGTTGCCCAAGTTATGCATGTGTAATGGTGGTAATTATTAATCAATAATATAAAATATTTCAGATATATTTGACAATTAATTTAACGAGCTGTATTAAGTTATTTTCTAAGGTAAATCAATTCATATAATTATTTAATGACAATTGAATTGTTTGTTTAATTATTAAGGAGGTCAATCGTCTTTTTACTTAGTTAACGTTAATTATAATGCTACTAACATTTTTATTTCCTTTTTGAAAAAAGTAGTAGTAAAATTTTGAGAGATTAAAATTGTAATATCGAAAATTATAAAAGGAATGTTCCCAAAAAAACTTCCACAGTTATTTCACGGCTTAAAAATATATCAACGACCCCATAAAATGCTGAACGCATAGGGTCGTTGATGTCTTTTTGAGGAACGAAATGATATCATTCACTCATAATCTGTTAGTGTATTTTTTTGGATTTTTAATATATTATGGTAAAATTATATGTAGCAATGCCTGTACGAATAAAATTATTTTAACAAAGTTTAAATGCAATAAATACACTGCAGTTTCTATAACATATGTATGCTTATTTTCTCTGAAAATATGAGATGAATAATTTTCAATTCCTGTTTATTATAATAAGGAATACAATCGAATCACGTAAAAAAACGAATTTTAAATTTATTTTCTAAATCATTTTATAGTTTCGTTGTTTAAAGAATAAATCAATGTTCATTATAATGGATTACCAGGTAGGTAAAAGTTGCCGCCAAATAAGAATCGTGACCTCCCTACACTGAACAGTAAGTAAGCCATGAATTGTAAGAACAATGACCATTTAAAGTCACCAAAGATAACCTACTTGCGCAATAAAAGCGTTACTTTGTACACTTTTAATTTGTTTCTTTTTCACGTGGTATAAATTTAATTTGTAGCTGGCGTTTTTAGTGGAGACTCCTATCTCAAGGATATCTGTAATTTGTGATTTGAGGAAATAGGTTAATTAACTAACAGTTTATATTATGAGTCTAATCACAAAATCTCATGAGAAGTTGTAAGTTTCTTTATAAAAATTAGGTAAGTATAACAAACACAAATAAATTTAATTTTATTAAACTTTAAAATGGTATAATGGGCAGGGTGCATGCAGAATTTATAATATGAAATAAATTAAAATAAAAATGAAATAAAATAATTTTTATGATATTATTTTATTTATTATGTTTATATTTAATTGAAACCTTTAACATTACATACAGTAAGTATAATAATGATTAGTATAAGTATATTAAATATATATTTAACAGTACACACACCACACGATTCACACTCATGATGGGGTTTAATACTTTTCATTAATTGTACTTATATAAGATATTTGTTATTAAGTTGTTAATGTCATATTTTTTTTAGTTAGTCACAGAGGTCCTTAACCTTCGTAGCAGGTCGTCGTAATAACGTCACCCAACTGTTATATTTTAGGCACAACTGTTGATGACATTGAAATATAGAGCTTTGAAGCGGTACATAATATCAATTTTGTTTTTATTAATACGCTTTTGCAGTAGAGAAGAAGCATGGATTGATGCATGATTGAGCATGGATGAACTCGGATTCTTATTTCAGGCAAAAAAAAACGATTCTAAGATGTGATCCAATCCAGCAGATAGCTTTTATCTTGCCGTTGATACACGATACATAATTAATAATAAATATCTCGAAGATAATGACTAGTCACATTTTGATCTCTATCCCTTTGGATAAAATATTTGTACTGGCCGCTCTTTTTATTAATTAAGCGTATCTTGTAAAATCTGAAATACCTTAGGACTTATATCATTGGACATGTTATACATCGTTTGATTGGAACGGGTTCAAAAAAATTATACATTACAAGATTTATGATGGGTTCAATAAGGAAGTGGGAAGCGAACCGAGTATAGTCCAGTCGGTGTTTAAGAATTTACATAAGTGTTCGGTCTCTTACATTTTCAGCTACTAATTTATTAAGACACAATGTAATTAATAATTTTAAAGAGAAAAGGGAAGAGACATAGATTATGCATTTAAAGCATCTAGAATTGGTTGGGAGCCTTAAAAGATTCTCACTAATAGCACATACCATTATGGTTTCGAACTTGCTTTTTAAAATCGGATTATGAGAGATTTAAGGCGTTTTTAAATTTTTACTGATATCAAAAAAAGGATAGGTTTCTCAGTTCGATTGTATTTTTTGTGTTTGTTTTTTCAGAAGTTTCGACTGGGTGATTTTTTTGGATAATTCTTTTTTATTTGAAAACTGGCTTCCGTGTGGTCCCATTTAAATTTGGTGTTGGCTAGTTCTGGCAATTTGAAGGTGGATTTGTTTCTTGTTAAAAATAAATATTACACATAGTTATTTACTTTATTGGTTGTAATATTGTATATTTGTTATTTATACTACTATCTACTTTTAAATCTAAAAATGAAGAGGTTCCCAATTCATAGCACATTTTATAAAACATTTTTGAAGATTCTGTATAAGATGTTACAAATAAAATAAATTTTTTTCAGAGCAATACATATATGTCTTATATTTGTTGTTATTATGAACATTAAGGGCCCGATGCGACGGTCAATCACAACGGGTCATTGAGGCTATCGTGTGAACGGTAGTAACGCATTGGTGCCACGATCCTTTGATGTGTCGACAAATTGGTCACGATTTCCCATCAAAATAGTCAGACGTACTGTTATAAAAGAGGAATCGCACTGTCAATCGCAAAAATATAGGTATGTTAGCAGGAAAAATATAGATTTATAGTACAGCCTGTAGTCAGTGACTAATAAATACGATATCTGTTATTTTTGTACTTGGGCCTTCTAAAATGACCTTTCGGACATATCAATTTGCTGTGATATTATATCATTATTTTCATTATTGGAAAAATAACTGATATGTGCTTTTTCATTTATTTCTAGCATTCGGCAAGCGAAGTCGCTTGCAAAATACTCGCGTGGACAACAAAATTTTGTACCTTGTGTATTTTCGAAGAAGCAACATGAAATTTTTACGAGTTTAGATGTTTTGGGGTATATAAAACATCCGTTTTGCATAGCAATTACTCTTTTCAAAAAATACTTAATGAATAGAAAGGGTCTGGTGACTGCTTTACTGTTTTATTATATGTATGTCTGTCTCGTTGGTCCAGCTGTTAGTTCATCTTCTTGATGTAAATGTTGGATTTTTCTATACGAACCTTGACCTTGTATATTGTAACAGATGCGTTTATATTATACATACTTTAAGATAAATTCAACCCATTTTATTGTAATCCTACTTCCTACTAATATTATAAATGCGAAAGTTTGTAAGGATGTGTGTGTGTTTGTTGCTCTTTCACGCAAAAACTGCTGAACCGATTGCAATGAAATTTGGTACGTAGACAGCTGGACAACTGGATTAACATATAGGCAACTTTTAATCCCGATATTCCAACGGGATACGGATTTACGCGGGTGAAACCGCGGGGCGCAGCTAGTATTTTAATATTAGTATGAGTGTGTTTTTTTCTCTCGATAATTATAATAAGACCGAAATGGGAGGTGAGACCATTAATACATACGTTACGTAAACATTTTTTTAACAGTCTGTGTAAGAATATAATGTAAATATTTAGTCGAATTTTGTAGAATGGTCAGGAGATCTGATGAAGGTAACAGGAAGGCGCTAGATGCAGGCCGCATGATAATTAATGAGGGCCTCTACTTTTAAACTTTACATGTAAATCAGACGAATGTTTAAAATGCACAGGCTTGCTTATGTTTATATATAGAAAAATTATTATCTACAAGGTGTTTTAGAAACTATTAAATAAGTGCTATTTCAGTTCAAATGACTTTTTTATCAGTATAGCTATTTCAGTACGTACAATGTAAAATTTAACGATAATGTGTTAACAATAACGATTGTAACGTGCGTAACCTTCTTGGCAACAGATTAGCGCCGCTGGCACCAACGCGACAGTGATGTCATCGTCCTCAAAGCACATATTATCCACGTATTCAGAATCGTTGTCTAATGTTGTTTGACCACTGGTTTCTAAGTAAGGTCATGATGTTGCTCACATTATGTGTCATCTGCATAAGAATATTCACGATATTATTTTTATAATTATATAAGCAACCAGTTTTACAATTGCATGATAATAATTAAAGGAGAATATACACGCATACTCTATCTGATACGTGTGCATAAAATTTGAACGAGATTTTTTTTATAAAATGGTTGTGGTTCTTAATTTATTTTTTATATAGTAAGGAAATTAATATCAACTGTCACAAAGTTCTTAGGAAACCTCGATGAATATATATTTATAAAAACCCAGTTTATCACGCAGAGAAAATGTCTGCTGTCAAATATACCTACAGCTAATATGTCAGCAGTAGCTATGAAGGTTCGCTAGTAGTGATCGTTATTCTTAATAGAATGTTTTTTTTAATTATCTATCTTCCGAATTGGCGGATGTAGGTACCTATCGTCTTCATCATTATGCCTGTTTACTGAATGGAACAATGTCGAGGTTGTCCGGTCAATGTTTGCGTGTTGCATGACAATATTATCTTCTAGAGAACAGGTAAGATGCCCATCGCTAGTGATGTAATTTACCTATAACGCAAAGGATTCATAATCTTGCACAACATCCTGGTTATATTCTTACACTTATAATAAATTTAATTATAATTCAGATGACTTAACCACCTCATAATGATCCGCGGCTGGATGTTTTTTCCTGACTTTCGTCAAGGTTGCTGATGTCATGAATTAAAGCAGTAGGTGCTGTTATTCTATAATAATTGCAATCAAAGTGGAATGAATTCAATTTTAAAATTATCTACTTAATGCAAACAACGTGTAAATGAATTAAACCTTGGCGTATTATTTCCCATGTATTAGATGCAGGTGATATTTGTTTTGATAATAGATTATATAGTATTTTTACATCGTAAATATTTCCTTGTAATTCTTTGAATCTCATGAAAATTAGTCTTAATTTGTCTTTTGTGTAAGTGCCTTAGTTTTATGCCAGAAAATGCTCTTATAATGCGCACATAAATTGAAAAATCAATTTATTTCCTGCACGCTCGCCTGGTCTGAAATCCCCGACATTTCGATTCAAATCCGAGGTCCTCATTACTGCTCCTTTTTTAATAGTAACCAGGTAACTTAAGCATTTCACTAAAGTGCCTCGACAAAACACAGTTGGGTTTTTCGGTAGGATTCCTACATAGCCCATGGGTCCTTACCAGGGGGCTTGGGTATCTATGCAAGATTTTCCGTTAAAAAAAGGTATACTTATCATTGTATTTTTTTTGTAGACTACCCTGATAAGTAAAAAAAATATTTGCTTTTTATTTAAACCTATTAAGTTATCGCTAGAGGCTAATTTCAAGATTGGTGACGCGCCTATGGATCAGTAATTGGCTAATTAAACTTCCTTTAAAGCCTCGACATCAATTAATCATAGATGATTTAAGTTGTCCCTTGATCATTTTCATAAATCTTAAAATTTAATCATATGAGATCATAGGAGTTATTCACATTGTTATTTTTAAATTTATCCATGAAACCCTACTCTTAAAATGTTTAGGTACTAATGTAATTTCGATTTCAATGAACACAAAAATGTAATTATAAAGATATATATACCTAGCTGTGAATGCTTAAGTAGATACTCATTGTATGTGGGTTTTACACGAACTTTGTTTTAATATGATGTCAGAATTTACTTTGTTTCTTGGGTGACAGCCTTGAAATTACTTGCGATTTCAGCCTTAGCACGAATAAATGAATTGTCACTTAGGATAATAGATAATTTGTGAAAGACAAGTGGCGTCTTTATGTAAATCTCTGTTTATATTAATTTATAACTAAATAAAAAAAATCTTTACAAAATTTATTTGGTACACAAATCTGACAACGTTATTTGGATTAATTAAGATGCGAAATTTATACTAAATAAGACTGCGAAAGAATGACATCATCAAAAGGCCTCGCAGGATGACACAATCTTTCGTGATTCAATCATAGCTTTTAGCGAACACCTTCTCTTAATATACAGATAATTATATATTATAAATATATGTTAAGTATGTAATCGCTTAAATTCAATAAGTCCACTTGAAAAATCCAGTTTGTGTGCAGATTTATTTCTAATAACTTCGATATGCTTATTTATTTATTGCCTTTATTGATTAAACAGTAACAGCATTACTGAATTATTATTTGGAAAACAAATACCTATACAATTTCAGGAAAACTATTTGAAAGTTAATCATATTTATGGCACAAGAGAGTCCTACTATTTTCCTATTTAAGCCCAAGTAAGTATTGTGAACTCAAGATAAGACCGACTTAATATTTCATTTATACTCCTCTTTTTGAATATTATTTCATTCAAGTTACGATTATAAATGTAAAAAGCTTAAATATGTATTTTTATTATTTTAGAAACAAAAATAAATATTGAAATTAATTCAAAATGTTCGGTCAAAGTTTTTTTTAACCATTTTATAATAATGAGGGCAGCTATGTTAGATTAAAGTGACTCAAAGATAGAATTTCTAAAGAAATCAATAAAAAAAAAATGTTATTAGATGTACGAAAATATACGAATAAGAATTCCATTTTATGATATCTGTATGGTAAACATTCGTCCCTTGTATCCCTTTCCGTTGGCATTGGCATTATTTTATCAGTTTATATCTATAGTAAGTTTGTTTAAAAGTTTAACACTAACGTGCAACGTTCTGTTAGCATTGTAGGCGTGGACAAGAAAGAGTGGCCCCGTGCCATATCCGTTTGTAGATCTGTTGAAACTAACATTACGCAATAGATTTTTGACGGGCAGTGTATATGCATACTAAAGGATGACCAAAGTCAAAAATCATCAAGTGCGATTCGGATTAAAGATTTCGTACAAATAAATCAAAGAGCAACTGAGATAATAAATTGGTTACCCATCCAATTGACGACCGTCGAACCCTTGATCAACAATGGCATCTTACATACATTATCTCTGGTTTATGAGATACATTTAGTGACAGATAGTGAAGTCTTAGTTATAGGGTACCGTTTTAAAATGATAAATTTTTCAACATAGTTCAGAAACAAACCTTTAAAATGAAACGAGGTAGGATTTAAAAACACACCGTCCAATATAACTGCAAAAACAAATAGCATTAAAAATATATAATTGCAGATACAAAGAACTACAGACACTTTTTCTCAAACACTGAACTGAATATTCCCATGAATACATAAAGATAAAAATAAAATAATTATTACGTTTTATTTAGCTGGAGGTAGAATTGCAGAGTTGCGATACGAATTGAATGCATTCATTGGAATTAAAGCCCAGGAATGTTACTTTGTTCTTTACAATAGTCAGCCTTCGATGCCGATGTGTTCTGAGTTCTGACAGTGGAATTAAATTGAATGTGAAATGCACTCGCTTCTCGTGTATAACATACGTATATTATACAAACCAAAGATACCTTTGACTACACCTACTGACACGACAGAGCCGGTTTTAAGAACCTTAAGCAAAGATTTCTGAATATAAAATAAATCAGACATAAAATGTTTAAAAGTTATCGTTAAATCGTAAAGTAAAAATATAAAATTGCCCGATATTTAAGGCAAAAGTTACTGAATAATGTATTCGGTTTTGAAAAACTCTTGTCGAATATTAAGCAAAACCTGTTGAATCCATGACATCATCTTCCTGTGCAGCCAATAGTCGTTTATGTTATGAACGTTATATTTGAAGACAAACTTTTAGTTAATGATTTATACGCATACGTTAGGTTATGGTTTAATACCGATACATTAATCCGTAATTGATAGCTTTTTGAACAAAAATTTTTTATTTGCATAAAAGTTTCTAGTAAAATTTTCAAATTTGAAAGAAAACAATACAAGTATATTCATTTATTAATAATCTACACAAATTTCATAATTAAGGCTTCTTCTTCTTGTATATATTATAATTGTATATAATATAATATCATTATAAATATATTCCTTCACCTATTTGTCAGATGCGATTATCTCAGTAGTTATATTCTGTGGTAGAGTAATAAGGGTTGAAATACAACAATACTATGCTTGTATTTAAATAACGCTATTTAAATAAGAAATATTGTTATCTGCTAAATATATAGAGAAGTATTGTGGACATTATAGTTGATTGCAGACTAAATTGCAGCTGCAGGAGATATTTAAGTATAAAAGCAATGGCTTTCTCAAAGCTTTGATAATGAACTCTCGACATCAGAATATTTTTGCAATGTTAAATTGGGATAAGAAGAAATCGGCACGTAGTAGAGGCACAGTAGTGGCCTGAGAGCCTGGGGCTCTCGATGCTTTATGTGCTTTCTGACGCACATATTAGATATGTGACAATATCGCTCCTAATATTCAAATAAAAATTATATGTATATGATTATTATGCTTGTAAACATAGTAATCGAGATCCATATTCCTAAATTGATAACTCGTGAATAGCACTAGAACAATTTAGCCACTTGATCTATGATCTATGGCACAAAACAACGGGCAAGCATTGAGGTCAAACAGTTAGTACATATGTTTGCCAACTCTGCCTAATGTGATCTATAGAAATTAATGAACAAATTTTGTAACAACAATTTACAATGAATAACGAATAAAAAGAAATAAAAAAGAGCAGAAAAG
>NC_052121.1:5146088-5166007 GCF_012273895.1 Zerene cesonia | reverse complement strand
TATGTACTAACTGTTTGACCTCAATGCTTGCCCGTTGTTTTGTGCCATAGATCATAGATCAAGTGGCTAAATTGTTCTGGTGCTATTCACGAGTTATCAATTTAGGAATATGGATCGCGATTACTATGTTTACAAGCATAATAATCATATACATATAATTTTTATTTGAATATTAGGAGCGATATTGTCACATATCTAATATGTGCGTCAGAAAGCACATAAAGCATCGAGAGCCCCAGGCTCTCAGGCCACTACTGTGCCTCTACTACGTGCCGATTTCTTCTTATCCCAATTTAACATTGCAAAAATATTCTGATGACGAGAGTTCATTATCAAAGCTTTGAGAAAGCCATTGCTTTTATACTTAAATATCTCCTGCAGCTGCAATTTAGTCTGCAATCAACTATAATGTCCACAATACTTCTCTATATATTTTGCAGATAACAATATTTCTTATTTAAATAGCGTTATTTAAATACAAGCATAGTGTTGTTGTATTTCAACCCTTATTACTCTACCACAGAATATAACTACTGAGATAATCGCATCTGACAAATAGGTGAAGGAATATATTTATAATTATATTATATTATATACAATTATAATATATACAAGAAGAAGAAGCCTTAATTATGAAATGTGTTGAGATTATTAATAAATGAATATACTTGTATTGTTTTCTTTCAAATTTGAAAATTTTACAAGAAACTTTTATGCAAATAAAAAATTTTTGTTCAAAAAGCTATCAATTACGGATTAATGTATCGGTATTGAACCATAACCTAACGTATGCGTATAAATCATTAACTAAAAGTTTGTCTTCAAATATAACGTTCATAACATAAACGACTATTGGCTGCACAGGAAGATGATGTCATGGATTCAACAGGTTTTGCTTAATATTCGACAAGAGTTTTTCAAAACCGAATACATTATTCAGTAACTTTTGCCTTAAATATCGGGCAATTTTATATTTTTCACTTTACGATTTAACGATAACTTTTAAACATTTTATGTCTGATTTATTTTATATTCAGAAATCTTTGCTTAAGGTTCTTAAAACCGGCTCTGTCGTGTCAGTAGGTGTAGTCAAAGGTATCTTTGGTTTGTATAATATACGTATGTTATATACGAGAAGCGAGTGCATTTCACATTCAATTTAATTCCACTGTCAGAACTCAGAACACATCGGCATCGAAGGCTGACTATTGTAAAGAACAAAGTAACATTCCTGGGCTTTAATTCCAATGAATGCATTCAATTCGTATCGCAACTCTGCAATTCTACCTCCAGCTAAATAAAACGTAATAATTATTTATTTTTATCTTTATGTATTCATGGGATATTCAGTTCAGTGTTTGAGAAAAAGTGTCTGTAGTTCTTTGTATCTGCAATTATATATTTTTAATGCTATTTGTTTTTGCAGTTATATTGGACGGTGTGTTTTTAAATCCTACCTCGTTTCATTTTAAAGGTTTGTTTCTGAACTATGTTGAAAAATTTATCATTTTAAAACGGTACCCTATAACTAAGACTTCACTATCTGTCACTAAATGTATCTCATAAACCAGAGATAATGTATGTAAGATGCCAACGAGGTTGATCAAGGGTTCGACGGTCGTCAATTGGATGGGTAACCAATTTATTATCTCAGTTGCTCTTTGATTTATTTGTACGAAATCTTTAATCCGAATCGCACTTGATGATTTTTGACTTTGGTCATCCTTTAGTATGCATATACACTGCCCGTCAAAAATCTATTGCGTAATGTTAGTTTCAACAGATCTACAAACGGATATGGCACGGGGCCACTCTTTCTTGTCCAAGCCTACAATGCTAACAGAACGTTGCACGTTAGTGTTAAACTTTTAAACAAACTTACTATAGATATAAACTGATAAAATAATGCCAATGCCAACGGAAAGGGATACAAGGGACGAATGTTTACCATACAGATATCATAAAATGGAATTCTTATTCGTATATTTTCGTACATCTAATAACATTTTTTTTTTTATTGATTTCTTTACAAATTCTATCTTTGAGTCACTTTAATCTAACATAGCTGCCCTCATTATTATAAAATGGTTAAAAAAAACTTTGACCGAACATTTTGAATTAATTTCAATATTTATTTTTGTTTCTGAAATAATAAAAATACATATTTAAGCTTTTTACATTTATAATCGTAACTTGAATGAAATAATATTCAAAAAGAGGAGTATAAATGAAATATTAAGTCGGTCTTATCTTGAGTTCACAATACTTACTTGGGCTTAAATAAGAAAATAGTAGGACTCTCTTGTGCCATAAATATGATTAACTTTCAAATAGTTTTCCTGAAATTGTATAGGTATTTGTTTTCCAAATAATAATTCAGTAATGCTGTTACTGTTTCATCAATAAAGGCAATAAATAAATAAGCATATCGAAGTTATTAGAAATAAATCTGCACACAAACTGGATTTTTCAAGTGAACTTATTGAATTTAAGCGATTACATACTTAACATATATTTATAATATATAATTATCTGTATATTAAGAGAAGGTGTTCGCTAAAAGCTATGATTGAATCACGAAAGATTGTGTCATCCTGCGAGGCCTTTTGATGATGTCATTCTTTCGCAGTCTTATTTGGTATAAATTTCGCATTTTAATTAATCCAAATAACTTTGTCAAATTTGTGTACCAAATAAATTTTGTAAAGATTTTTTTATTTTGTTATAAATTAATATAAACAGAGATTTACATTAAGACGCCACTTGTCTTTCACAAATTACCTATTATCCTAAGTGACAATTCATTTATTCGTGCTAAGGCTGAAATCGCAAGTAATTTCAAGGCTGTCACCCAAGAAACAAAGTAAATTCTGACATCATATTAAAACAAAGTTCGTGTAAAACCCACATACAATGAGTATCTACTTAAGCATTCACAGCTAGGTATATATATCTTTATAATTACATTTTTGTGTTCATTGAAATCGAAATTACATTAGTACCTAAACTTTTTAAGAGAAGGGTTTCATGGATAAATTTAAAAATAACAATGTGAATAACTCCTATGATCTCATATGATTAAATTTTAAGATTTATGAAAATGATCAAGGGACAACTTAAATCATCTATGATTAATTGATGTCGAGGCTTTAAAGGAAGTTTAATTAGCCAATTACTGATCCATAGGCGCGTCACCAATCTTGAAATTAGCCTCTAGCGATAACTTAATAGGTTTAAATAAAAAGCAAATATTTTTTTTACTTATCAGGGTAGTCTACAAAAAAAATACAATGATAAGGATACCTTTTTTTTAACGGAAAATCTTGCATAGATACCCAAGCCCCCTGGTAAGGACCCATGGGCTATGTAGGAATCCTACCGAAAAACCCAACTGTGTTTTGTCGAGGCACTTTAGTGAAATGCTTAAGTTACCTGGTTACTATTAAAATAGGAGCAGTAATGAGGACCTCGGATTTGAATCGAAATGTCGGGGATTTCAGACCAGGCGAGCGTGCAGAAAATAAATTGATTTTTCAATTTATCTGCGCCTTATAAGAGCATTTTCTGGCATATAACTCGGGCAGTTACGCAAAAGACAAATCGAGACTAATTTTCATGAGATTCAAAGAATTACAAGGAAATATTTACGATGCAAAAATACTATATAATCTATTATCAAAACAAATATCACCTGCATCTAATACATGGGAAATAATACGACAAGGTTTAATTCATTTACACGTTGTTTGCATTAAGTAGATAATTTTAAAATTGAATTCATTCCACTTTAATTGCAATTATTATAGAATAACAGCACCTACTGCTTTAATTCATGACATCAGCAACCTTGACGAAAGTCAGGAAAAAACATCCAGCCGCGGATCATTATGAGGTGGTTAAGTCATCTGAATTATAATTAAATTTATTATAAGTGTAAGAATATAACCAGGATGTTGTGCAAGATTATGAATCCTTTGCGTTATAGGTAAATTACATCACTAGCGATGGGCATCTTACCTGTTCTCTAGAAGATAATATTGTCATGCAACACGCAAACATTGACCGGACAACCTCGACATTGTTCCATTCAGTAAACAGGCATAATGATGAAGACGATAGGTACCTACATCCGCCAATTCGGAAGATAGATAATTAAAAAAAAACATTCTATTAAGAATAACGATCACTACTAGCGAACCTTCATAGCTATTGCTGACATATTATAACCAATTGACAGCAGACATTTTCTCTGCGTAGTAAACTGGGTTTTTATAAATATATATTCATCGAGGTTTGATATTAATTTCCTTACTATATAAAAAATAAATTAAGAACCACAACCATTTTATAAAAATAATCTCGTTCAAATTTTATGCACACGTATGCGTGTATATTCTCCTTTAATTATTATCATGCAATTGTAAAACTGGTTGCTTATATCATTATAAAAATAATATCGTGAATATTCTTATGCAGATGACACATAATGTGAGCAACATCATGACCTTACTTAGAAACCAGTGGTCAAACAACATTAGACAACGATTCTGAATACGTGGATAATATGTGCTTTGAGGACGATGACATCACTGTCGCGTTGGTGCCAGCGGCGCTAATCTGTTGCCAAGAAGGTTACGCACGTTACAATCGTTATTGTTAACACATTATCGTTAAATTTTACATTGTACGTACTGAAATAGCTATACTGATAAAAAAGTCATTTGAACTGAAATAGCACTTATTTAATAGTTTCTAAAACACCTTGTAGATAATAATTTTTCTATATATAAACATATGCAAGCCTATGCATTTTAAACATTCGTCTGATTTACATGTAAAGTTTAAAAGTAGAGGCCCTCATTAATTATCATGCGGCCTGCATCTAGCGCCTTCCTGTTACCTTCATCAGATCTCCTGACCATTCTACAAAATTCGACTAAATATTTACATTATATTCTTACACAGACTGTTAAAAAAATGTTTACGTAACGTATGTATTAATGGTCTCACCTCCCATTTCGGTCTTATTATATTTATCGAGAGAAAAAAACACACTCATACTAATATTAAAATACTAGCTGCGCCCCGCGGTTTCACCCGCGTAAATCCGTATCCCGTTGGAATATCGGGATTAAAAGTTGCCTATATGTTAATCCAGTTGTCCAGCTGTCTACGTACCAAATTTCATTGCAATCGGTTCAGTAGTTTTTGCGTGAGAGAGCAACAAACACACACACATCCTTACAAACTTTTGCATTTATAATATTAGTAGGAAGTAGGATTACAATAAAATAGGTTGATTTTAACTTAAAGTATGTATAATATAAACGCATCTGTTACAATATACAAGGTCAAGGTTCGTATAGAAAAATCCAACATTTACATCAAGAAGATGAACTAACAGCTGGATCAACGAGACAGACATACATATAATAAAACAGTAAAGCAGTCACCAGACCCTTTCTATTCATTAAGTATTTTTTGAAAAGAGTAATTGCTATGCAAAACGGATGTTTTATATACCCCAAAACATCTAAAGTCGTAAAAATTTCATGTTGCTTCTTCGAAAATACACAAGGTACAAAATTTTGTAGTCCACGCGAGCATTTTGCAAGCGACTCCGCATGCCGAATGCTAGAAATAAATGAAAAAGCACATAAATATCAGTTTTTTTTCCAATAATGAAAATAATGATATAATATCACAGCAAATTGATATGTCCGTAAGGTCATTTTAGAAGGCCCAAGTACAAAAATAACAGATATCGTATTTATTAGTCACTGACTACGGGCTGTACTATAAGTCTATATTTTTCCTGCTAACATAACTATATTTTTCTTTCACGTTGATTTCCAGTGCGATTCCTCTTTTATAACAGTACGTCTGACTATTTTGATGGGAAATCGTGACCAATGTTCCAACTGTTGACAATTTGTCGACACATCAAAGGATCGTGGCACCAATGCGTTACTACCGTTCACACGATAGCCTCAATGACCCGTTGTGATTGACCGTCGCATCGGGCCCTTAATGTTCATAATAACAACAAATATAAGACATATATGTATTGCTCTGAAAATTTTTTGTTTTATTTGTAACATCTTATACAGAATCTTCAAAAATGTTTTAAAAAAGGTGCTATGAATCGGGAACCTCTTCATTTTTAGATTTAAAAGTAAATAGTAGTATAAATAACAAATATACAATATTACAACCAATAAAGTAAATAACTGTATATTTATTTTTAACAAGAAACAAATCCACCTTCAAATTGCCAGAACTAGCCAACACCAAATTTAAATGGGACCACACGGAAGCCAGTTTTCAAATAAAAAAGAATTATCAGTCGAAACTTCTGAAAAAACAAACACAAAAAATACAATCGAACTGAGAAACCTATCCTTTTTTTGATATCAGTAAAAATTTAAAAACGCCTTAAATCTCTTATAATCCGATTTTAAAAAGCAAGTTCGAAACCATAATGGTATGTGCTATTAGTGAGAATCTTTTAAGGCTCCCAACCAATTCTAGATGCTTTAAATGCATAATCTATGTTTCTTCCCTTTTCTCTTTAAAATTATTAATTACATTGTGTCTTAATAAATTAGTAGCTGAAAATGTAAGAGACCGAATACTGATGTAAATTCTTAAACACCGACTGGACTATACTCGGTTCACTTCCCACTTCCTTATTGAACCCATCATAAATCTTGTAATGTATAATTTTTTTGAAACCGTTCCAATCAAACGATGTATAACATGTCCAATGATATAAGTCCTAAGGTATTTCAGATTTTACAAGATACGCTTAATTAACAAAAAGAGCGGCCAGTACAAATATTTTATCCAAAGGGATAGAGATCAAAATGTGACTAGTCATTATCTTCGAGATATTTATTATTAATTATGTATCGTGTATCAACGGCAAGATAAAAGCTATCTGCTGGATTGGATCACATCTTAGAATCGTTTTTTTTTGCCTGAAATAAGAATCCGAGCTCATCCTTGCTCAATCATGCATCAATCCATGCTTCTTCTCTACTGCAAAAGCGTATTAATAAAAACAAAATTGATATTATGTACCGCTTCAAAGCTCTATATTTTAATGTCATCAACAGTTGTGCCTAAAATATAACAGTTGGGTGACGTTATTACGACGACCTGCTACGAAGGTTAAGGACCTCTGTGACTAACTAAAAAAAATATGACATTAACAACATAATAACAAATATCTTGTATAAGTACAATTAATGAAAAGTATTAAACTCCATCATGAGTGTGAATCGTGTGGTGTGTGTACTGTTAAATATATATTTAATATAATTATACTAATCATTATTATACTTACTGTATGTAATGTTAAAGGTTTCAATTAAATATAAACATAATAAATAAAATAAAATCATAAAAATTATTTTATTTCATTTTTATTTTAATTTATTTCATATTAAAAATTCTGCATGCACCCTGCCCATTATACCATTTTAAAGTTTAATAAAATTAAATTTATATGTGTTTGTTATACTTACCTAATTTTTATAAAAAAACTTACAACTTCTCATGAGATTTTGTGATTAGACTCATAATATAAACTGTTAGTTAATTAACCTATTTCCTCAAATCACAAATTACAGATATCCTTGAGATAGGAGTCTCCGCTAAAAACGCCAGCTACAAATTAAATTTATACCACGTGAAAAAGAAACAAATTAAAAGTGTACAAAGTAACGCTTTTATTGCGCAAGTAGGTTATCTTTGGTGACTTTAAATGGTCATTGTTCTTACAATTCATGGCTTACTTACTGTTCAGTGTAGGGAGGTCACGATTCTTATTTGGCGGCAACTTTTACCTACCTGGTAATCCATTATAATGAACATTGATTTATTCTTTAAACAACGAAACTATAAATTGATTTAGAAAATAAATTTAAAATTCGTTTTTTTTACGTGATTCGATTGTATTCCTTATTATAATAAACAGGAATTGAAAATTATTCATCTCATATTTTCAGAGAAAATAAGCATACGTATGTTATAGAAACTGCAGTGTATTTATTGCATTTAAACTTTGTTAAAATAATTTTATTCGTACAGGCATTGCTACATATAATTTTACCATAATATATTAAAAATCCAAAAAAATACACTAACAGATTATGAGTGAATGATATCATTTCGTGCCTCAAAAAGACATCAACGACCCTATGCGTTCAGCATTTTATGGGGTCGTTGATATATTTTTAAGCCGTGAAATAACTGTGGAAGTTTTTTTGGGAACATTCCTTTTATAATCTTCGATATTACAATTTTAATCTCTCAAAATTTTATTACTACTTTTTCAAAAAGGAAATAAAAATGTTAGTAGCATTATAATTAACGTTAACTAAGTAAAAAGACGATTGACCTCCTTAATAATTAAACAAACAATTCAATTGTCATTAAATAATTATTTGAATTGATTTACCTTAGAAAATAACTTAATATAGCTCGTTAAATTAATTGTCAGATATATCTGAAACATTTTATATTATTGATTAATAATTACCACCATTACACATGCATAACTTGGGCAACACATTTTACTAATGATATTAACTAACAACTCGATGAATTAAAATTCGAAATGTTCATGTTGATTGTATTAGTATCTTTATTTAACAAACCGTACGAGCAACTGATGCTTGTTACGTTTCTCATCTATGCTTTTTACTTTTGATATATTATATAGAGCTTTTAAAGAGTTTGCTTGTTCATGTGGACGCGCTAACTTTATGAACCTATAGGAGCGATTTCAAAAATTAATTCACCATGGGAACGTGATCTCTAAGTGCTGCAATTAATATGAATCCAAGCAGACCTCTGGTACCTAATCCTTATATAATTATAGGAAATAATAAAAGATGATTACTTGTAGTGACTTCATAAAACTGCATTAGAACAAGAAGTAGATACATAATACATGAAATTTTCGCAAATAAGCATTTATGTTCTTTTTGTTAAGACTTTTTGTTCCAAGTATCATCCTTTACACTCGACTGTGTTTTTATGTCTAACAGCAATAAGGTATTATAATTACGCAATGTGAATATTTAGCCAGAGGTCAGAGTGCTCAGTGACCGTGGCGGAGAGGGTACAGGGGGGAGTTAGGAGGAGGGGGTCAGATAAATGAAGCACTCAACGGCATATCTTATTGAGAGTACCATTTTGTCCGATAACGGTTAGCTATTTATTTCGAGACCCCAAAGAGACACTTATGATATATATATATATATATATATATATATAAAAGAGAAAATGCAAGGAAATAAAAACATACATAAATAGTAAACACTGAACTACAATCTTGCAATCGAAGTTCTTGTAGAATATGTAATTACTTAGAAGCATCTTAGTTCCGTGTACGACTGGAATATTTAATTATTCCTCAAAGTGAATAGTTACGCATTGATATGGACTTTAAAACTATTTGTTTTAAACATTTAAAGACATTGAATATTAAGAACTATTTAAATATATAAATTTAAACTGTTTTAAATAAATTGGAGGCTTATTTAGGTTTTTATCACCCTTTCCAGTCTATTCCTTTATGAAAAATATCTACCTTTGCAAATGTTAATGGGCGGTGATGATCGTTTACAATCAGGCAAACAGATCAGTTGCCCGCTCTTAACTAAAAAATTATAATTGTAAAATTTAATTCTGCTCGTCGTGTTGTTTTAAAAAAACTTTGACCAGTATTCGAATGAAAGTACCACAAAGTGGAAATTCCCACCAGTAACAAAGGATGGGATTGTGACTTTCAAATGTCATTATTTCCAACGCCTGTAATAATACTAATTATAAAAGAGCTACAATTTAAGGTCTACCTACCCGCTGGGACCTATTACGGCTTTGATATATTTATTATGCGAACGGTCTTGACTGTCGTGGTCGGCCAGGATATGGCTACTTCCGTTCCGGTGCCCGTGAGGTAACTACGAATGTAACGGTCATACCAAGCGTGGCATATATCTGCAAATTAACAGAAGAAGATCACGAAGAACGCATATTGATTCTACACAGATTTGCATTAAAAGTAGGTGTGTCGAAAGCCAGGTTGAGAAACCTAATAAAAAGTTTAGTGCCTTATTAAAAAGTTAACTACATATTTTCTTTGTAATTTTTACAGTGTCGATTAAAAGGATGTAAGACATGTTACTTATCGATATATTCAAATAAGCATAACTACCTGTTAAAAAATATAGCAACTCTAATAATATGCGGAGCCAAGAGCCGTTGCCCTCTATGTGATACATAGTAGCCGCGAATAATACGCGCTGCACGCATCGATACAGGTTCATTAATGAATTATTATGTTATTCTAAGTATGTTCTCTCTACTCTCTAGCCTTAAAAGTTTTAATTTGCAAAGAGATTAACAACTTAAACTTGTAATAGCTTTACATAGCTTTTCTCATATGGGTATATGATCCATCCATCCACCATCTTTGAAATGCAATTATTATCATCGACGATATATTTGCGCAAGTATTACAATGCTAATATGTTGAATTAAAAAAATAATAAATGTCTTATAATAATGGCAGCATACTATTCATATAGTTAGATATTAAAAAGATATTCAACCTTTAAAGTTAATTTTGTTTATTTTTAACCGACATTCCCTAACACGACAGAAAAATTTCAACTCATAAATATTTTTTAGATACACGGCTTTCGGGTGTAACGATTGATAATTCATATGACTCTATAATTGTTATTTTAGCTCTCACATCAACCAGCAAACCCGGATAGGTTATTAGTACTAGTATCATTAGTACTAGTTACTATTAGTATAATAAAAATATCACTGAATTTCTTGGCACGTTTTCTTATCTTATATTTTTGATTTAAATATAATTTGTTCAGTATTTTTAACTCAAATATAAGTCAATAAATCTTAAAAAATTAAGGTATAGGCACGTGAATAGATTTCTGATGCACAAAAAAAAAATTAAGAATGATTTATGCTATACATGATTCATGTTGCACGCTCTATGTGCTCCTCCTGTTTTGATAATTTTGATAAACAGCAAGTAGTTTACATTACTATGCTAATAACATTACTATTTTCTTACTTCATAATACAAAGTAAGACTCTATAAAAAATATTCTATATCGAATTTGCACTGAGAAAGATTGTGAACCATTAAGAGGGGTACAACGCAAAGCATTATAGAAAAATAAATTCCCTAGAGAATGCAGTGCAATTTGTCCGCAAGAGAAACGGGATCTCGGTGCAGCAGTTAAGGTCAATGTGTGCGTGAAATATTCCATAATACTATGATGATGGCTCTCTTCACAATTTTTTGCGATCGTTGTCTACATTGCAAGGACGACTGGTGCTGCGTGGTAACGAACGGTGTACTTTAGTTACTACAACAAATGCCTCATTATTTCTAACACAGATGAAAATACTTCTTACAATTCTCAACTACGACAAAAGTTTAATTATATTGGCTTATTTATACTCGCTACGCAATACGCAGCAACATATTGTGTTTAATATATTATAATGTGAATAATATTTATATATTTTGTAGGTTTAATTAAATTCGTGTGATATAGTCATTAACTACTTACAAGTGGAAATTAGATTCAATAAGTTAAATTAATAAAGACAACTACTAGCTATTTTCATACTACGAAGCATGATTATTGTGGCAATCGATAAGTGAGCATTGTAGTTCTGATAAAAGATAAAAGGGCCGAAAGGGATCATGGTCGTGAGCTCGAGCGCGGCGAAGTAGCACAGAAGGGGGTGAGGTGTGTGGGGGGAATCTCCGTGGATCCCGCGGATGTTCGGGTTCAATACCCGCAAACGTACCATCGTACAGCCTTTGCTGGGAATCGTATTCGTATAACGTATTTTACGCAGTAAATCACAAGTACAGTGTACTTCAGTTTGTATTAAATGAGACTTTCTTTTGAGAACATCAAAGCCCCTCATCACATTCATAAAGAAAATTTGAAACGCTACTGGTTACTGCTATCGTGGATTAAAAAATGTCACATTAACAGTTTAAGAATTATTACAGACGGAAATTTAGGTCCTAAGAAACCATACTAGCTATAGGTAGGCTACTACATTCAAGTCTCAGTAACGTACTGATAGACTTAGTAACAATAAATTATTAATATAATGATAGAAACTTCGCATTAATACGACAAAAATTTATGAAAAATAAGCATGCCAATTATTAGAGAATGAGACACGATAACTATATTATACAGATTTATAAATAACATATTTGTTTGGTAGACTAGCATACCTAATATACCAGTATATATTGTAGCAGTTAAATTAAAATCATGAAAATGTGTTCAAGTGATGCAAGCCGATAACTTAGTAAAACATATTATAAAAACCCAAGACTTAATTAAAGCGATCGCCATTTGTTGATACAAGTGTAACGTTCAACTGTTTTAATAACATTTCGAAAACTGTGAAATATTATGAACAAAGTTACAAAAACATTTATTTGCTTATGATATAAACCCCGTTTCAATACAACTGGATATACCACAAAAGTTGCCTAATTTATATAACCGTATTTATCTTTTGCCTTTTTGGGTGCCCATTTTAACATTTTTAGAACAATGAGCGTATGATATACCAACCGTGCGTTATGCTACGATGTTTGTCCATATACCTACTAATTTAAATACTTTTATAATTTTTTCGCTATATGAGCTACATAATAGTTATTTTTCTAAATTAAACTCTTTGGTGATGATGATGAACTAATTTTTATAGATTTCATTACAAATTTTATTATCATTCAAAATATTGTTTTAGCTGTGCCTATCTATAATTTAGATATGAAAGCTCTAATGATATGATCATGTACCAACATATAAATACTTTTAGAAGAAATTGTTTATCTAGTTGGTAAGCCTTACTTTTAATAAATAGGTAAATAATCATAAAAATACTTAAAATATAATACAAATATGTATAATATCTTTACTAATATTATAAAGCTGAAGAATTTGTTTGTGTGTTTGAATCTCAGGAACTACTGGTCCGATTTGAAAAAAAAAATTATCAGTGTGAGATTGCTCGTTTATTGAGGAAGGCTATAGGCTATATAAATATAATATAGTAATGAGCATTACGCTAAAAAAGTATTAAATGTGCCAAAATATCGCGAAATGTCTTTAGTAATTACTATGTATTAAATCTCTGAAGTGGTATAAAAACTATGCATGTAGTAGCTACCCCGCAAGCGAAGAAATGGTCGGAGAGTTACATTTGTTGGGTATTCACGCCTTGCCGCTTACGGAGATAATGTCAAGTGTCGTTGACGTCCCACCCGTTGTCGGGAAACTATTATTTTAAATATTATTTAGTATAGCTCGTGGGCGCCTAAGGTCAGCCTTGCACCCACACGTGCCATATAAGTATCACAGCTTAGCACTAAACAGCGAGTTACGACATTTTTGAAATGACACATGTAACAAAAAATAGCATAGAAAAAAATAACTCTTAATTTGTTAACGTTAGGGATTATAGCTATTTGTAACGTTTTGTACTCATAGATCATTTATCTTTTGCAAATATTTCTTGCAACATTCACCTTTACCTAATCCGGCATACGGATTTTAGAACGGCACTAGTGGGCGAGATGTAAGTGAAGGAAAATATGTGATCATTGATGAATTTCAGACTTTTTAAATCTTAAAACGTATGCAAAATTTAAGAGGAATAATTTTTATTGACAATAATTAAACATTAAACTACCATAATGAGTCATCCACATTATATCTACGCCTTTTACTAGTAATAAGTATATTTAATTTAAATTAAACTAACCTTAAATACACATGTTTATCCTCCCATACATAGTTATCATATGAAGTTACCTTAAATATTACGATTCATTTTTTAAAGTTAAAATAAGTAAAAATATTTCATACCATTTTCAAACAAGTAACTAAACCTTCAATTATTCAGAAAATAATGATGGCTACATATTTATTTAATGCGTTTCTGGGGCAAAATAATTTAATTATAAAACATGTGTCAATACAATCTGCATTGCTAACTCAACCAAGCGTCGGATAAGCGAAACAAATATTTTTATCTTTCATGAATTTACGAAGGTATTTTATTAAGTATTATTGGCTATATACGACAAATAATAGTTGGTGAGCATGAACAATAATTAATTAATGTAAAATAAGAATAACCTTTGAAGACCAAACGTAATGGCGTAGGTCAAATATTTTTAGTAGAGGAATACATAGGAAATCCCAATTCTTTCTTTGCATTTTTCTTTTTCACCGTTAAAATTTACCTGCATTTGAAAAATATGGTTTTAGCCGTTTATTTAAAAAATTTAAAAATTCGTTATAAAACTTGCCAAATACAAAGGTGCATTTAATTATGATGTGCTTAGAAATCATTTCCTTCAGTTGTCTCAAATCAATCGTTATTCTGAATTAGAAACTAGGTACCCTCTCCACCTATCAGATTTCAATATCAATATCAAAAGGCAAACGAGAACTTAAAAACATAAATACAGTTCTCAGTTAATATTTGAAATTTGTTGTTGTTGTTACATAATATAAATCGTCATCACATTATTTCATTTCCATGACAGGATCTCTCTCAGAGAATTTACCTCTCTCTGAATTGATATTAATTTGTCAAAGTGAATTTTGGAAATAAATAAATAAAATCCTGTTGTACTTTTGTGTGGTATGGAGTAAATGAATTTCGCAATATATTGCATAGAATAAATTATTTGTTTCTAGCTTCGTTTAGCTTTAGCGTCGTTTAATTTAGGTACTCTCTACGTCACATCAAACCCCTGACCTCAATTAAATCACTAATATTCAGGTAATTATTAGGGTTTATTCAACTAATATTTTTTATGTGGATGGGTGCTTAAAACAAACTACCTATTTGAAAATTTATTGCATATTATCTATTAGGTTAAGAGTTAAGAACCTCATAATATTATCACATAAATATGGTTTATGACTGAGTGTATCAGTGCAGTTATAACAAGATTAAAAAATACTTGTGTGAAATAATTTAAATCAAATTGTAGGCTTTTTAGCGCCAAATAATTGTCATCTTTATACAACAGGTAGTGAATGCAGTATTACATATTAAAACATAATTCAAGCGGAATGGTAATAATATTTTTCATTTTATTAATAAGAATTTACAATTTGTGTCCCCGATTCTTATCGTAAATTTTTTTTTTATTTTTCTATTTACTGGTTTATTAAAGGGTTCGTTCTAAAAATCTGTATAGCAATACGTATTTTCAATCTATGGCTGCCTCTATAATCTATATTATTTAGCACATTACTCAAACATGGCGGGTGATGAAACTGACAGGTTTGTAAATAATGAGTAGTTGGAAATAATATTTTTGGTTTTTAGGGCTATAATTAATTTATATAATTGAAGCACTTGTGTGGGCATAAGTAAATTTTTGGTAATGATTTGCTAAACATTTAATAATATTCAACTCTTCAGTGATCTCAAACCGTCTAGCGTTGCTATAATAAGGGAAGTTTACGACAGTGAAAATGCTCACATTAAATTTGAAATGGAATTGGAAAGAGCACTGGAGGCTGGAGTCAGTATCATAGTTATTGAACCAGAAGCACTAGGAGAAGACACAGCGCGATGGATCTATGTTGGAAACCTATTACATAAAGTGTCACTGTACAGTGGAATAAGCAGTATCGCATCAGGTATTTAACAATTTTAACTTAAAATATGACCCTGAATATATTTTTCTAAGATCAATTTGGTGGTAATTTCATTTTGCAATCAATCTGATAGGTAACATTTATTAGTTTAAAACGTAAGCAAATATTAAAAAAAAACGAAGATTAATATTTGAATATTCCTTAAAATTAAGAATCCCTGTATATTTATAGATATCGTAATTATAAATGCTAGTTAGGTTACAATTGCAAAAGCATTGTTTATGTAATAGTCTCCTACAATAAGAACAATAGTGGCTTAAAATGCCATTCTAAAGATTTTGATATTTAAACAAATTTTGTGCTCCACACCATTATTTTTTTTTTTTATAAATTCTTAGGCACATCATTACAATAAACTAACTGACAACTTGGAAACTTACTCCATGTAAATGGATTGAGCATTAATTAACAGTTCACACACACATTATCTCGAAATTTTATTGGAAACGAAAAAAAAAAGGACAATGAAGAGAATCTTGGGGTTATAGCATTGTGTGTCTTATTTTTAAAGTATGAGGGAAATTCAAGAAACAAATAAAAGTAAAATAGGTGCTTGAATTCGATTTGTGGAAATATTCCCGTATAAATGTTGATTATTAACTATGAGGTGTCACATGAGAACAAAACACCAATATCCCTTATAGGCATTCTTGTTTTTTCCAAATTTCTATGCTTTCAATGACTATTAAGTGCCAATTGGTAATTGTACCAAAACCTTTTATTACAGGTTTAACTTGGAGTTCCTTAGCATGCACACCTTTTGGGATTATATCTGTACTTTGTGCTGGTTGTTACACTTTATCTTGGCAATGGGATCCTTGTTGTAAGTATCAGGTGGAGAAAAATCGTCACCGCTTATCAACATTACCAATGTTGAGTGACCTTACATCTGCTACCCCGGTAGTTCTTGTACGCACAGATAATAAACAAAAAATTATACTACATAGCACAGTATCTATAGCTGCAGCTGCAATTTGTTTATGGAGACTATATAACACATTTAAATAAAAAAAATATATATTGTTGTTGATTAAAAGGCTTACATTAAGTTTATTTTTATTGTATGATAGGCGAATATGTCTAGTGTCATTGTCTCAATCTAGATAATATGTTGTAAAAACTGTATAATATTGTTATTTTTATGTATAAACATATGTATTGTGTAGATCTAGATTAAAAACTGTACAAAAATATATTTTGTTGAAATGTAAAATGCTTTTTAGTGAATTAAAGAGGTTGTTGATTCTTTTGTAATGTTGTAGGGTTAGTTTCAGCTGTAGTAGAACATACTATAATAAAAAAATATTAATTAATCACATTTTATTTTTTAAAGCCCCATATGAAAGATTTTACTTAAAATTACTGCCTATATAAATTTAAAATAAATTATAGTCATATAAATTTAATTTGAACAAAACAATAAAAACTATATTACTTGACATCATATTATGTTTTGACGGCTCTCTTAGCCATAATCCAAAAGTATAAGGATGGTATGGCATGTCTCAAAAATATTGCTAATCTTGGCAGAAACTGGCTGACTATTAGTTCATTTTCATTATTTACTATCATATCCACAGTCTTCATAGCAACATATTCAGCTGTAAACCCATTAGCAGTACTTTTATCCATAACTGAAAAAGAAAATGAACATTAAATAAATCTAAAGTGTTATCGCTCAATTAAAAATCTTAATTTTAATAAAAATCTTGTTAAATTTGATTGAATTACAACTATGAGTGGAATTGTTGAAATGTCAATCATCAAATAACTAATTTGCATTTATATTGCAATATTGTTTACATCGTCCAATTTTTTTTTGTAACATTTTCAATAAAACTCAAAATGACTACACTAACCTTTTATTTTAATAAGAATATTTAAATATAAATATCAGGCTGCTAAAATGTACTTAAGTAAAATTATAAATTGAACTACATTGCTTACCACCATGTGTATCTCCACTTCCAGTGAGTGCATTTAAGGAGACTGCTGTTTTTACATAGCCTGGACTCAATACAGATACATTAATATTGTGCTGATGCATTTCAGCACGCAATGAATCTCCAAATGCTTGCATTGCATGCTTAGATGCAGCATATGCTGAACGGTCCGGTATAGCCATGAGTCCTTGAACTGAACTAACAAACACAATGTGACCACATTTCCTTTCCATCATTTTTGGCAAAGCAGCTGAAATTGATATGCACCTTACTCAAGGATGTAAATATTATTAATGTTCCTCTCACAACATGCTAGTGATATATATATATATAAAACAATTTTTAAATAAATTATGCAGTAATCAAATTAATAAGCAGAATGGGAAACTTAAACTAACCAAATAAGTAAATTGTAACATGTAATTAAATTTAAATTGTACATGAGGGATAATGCAATTCTTCTTAAATAAAAAACAACTCATTACTAAAAGAATAATGGTAGCCTTTTTATAATTACAAAATGTTTTGATTCCTTTATACAATTTATAAAGGAATCTCCAAATTTTTTATTTTTATTTACTTCTCTTACCCAATGTGAGTCCTACTGCACCAAAGTAATTAATGTCCATAATTTTACAATATACATCCATTTTAGTATGAATAACAGAACCCCGATGGGAAATGCCACCATTATTTATAAGTATATCAATTTTTCCACAAACTTCATGAACTTTTTCTACAAACTGTTCTAACTGAGTGATATCAGCCAAGTCTAATTCAATGACCACAGGTTCCTGCCTTGGGCCTGCCTGGAATTGAAAATTTTTTAAAGTAAAATATTAAGTCTACTTAATTTTGAAATTTCAGATCAAAAAGATTATGGTTTATTACAGTGAAAGAGGCATTGTGGAAGTGTTTAAAAATAATGACAAAATATTATATATATATAAACTACAACCATATTATTAATAATTTAAAATATTGTAAAGGCTCAAAAGTTAATATCACTTCTAAGTTATAAGATAGGTTTCTATCAATAATTTCCAATTATATATAGCAATCATCTGATACAACTTAAAATGATGGAAACTCAATATCATATTAAGAATAAATTGTAATGTGTACAATGACAATTACATATTTACATTCAAATCAATAAATAATACATGTACTTACAATATTTTTTGCAATTAAATCCTGTTTAACTCGTTCCAATTCTGATTTTCTCCTTGAAGCTAAAACTACTTTACAGCCATAATTATGGAAAGAATGTGCAAGAGCCTCTCCAATACCAGAGCTGGCCCCAGTTATAACTACAACCTGTAAGGTATAATCCTTATTTTAGTTACGAAAAGATCAATATCAATTAAGTAACAAAATAAATTAAAAGTACAACCTTTCCCTGTAACGCAGCTTGTCTTTTTTGTTCTGTAAATCTATTAAATAATCGAAACATAGCAAAACCGACCGATACCGGTATGCCTATGTATTGAATGTACCAAGAAAGAGGTCCTTGCGACTTCATTTTATTCGAGTATATATACGTACTATATCAGTTGAATTGTATTTCTCGAAGGTCAAATGCGCAATTTGAACGTGTATAGACTAAGTAAATGCAATTTTATAATCAAGTACCCTACAGTTTATACCACAGAACAAATAAATGTTAACAATTTATTTTTACATACTCCAGCGCTCATTTGATTACTATTATACTATTATTACGAATTATTATATTCACAAAGTTATTTACAAAACGATATAAATTAAAACCGTAATTTGTTTCCTATAACAAAACCAATTTTTACAAATGCATTATCAAAACGCTTTATTTAACATTATTTTATGAATGAACATTTGAATGATCAATGATGTGGGAATTACGTGGGAATGTCATTTGTCAAAGTTTATCCATGCCTAAGACCAAAGAATATTTAAAAAAAATTGGTAGGTACCTAACTACACGTTTAAAAATATTGTCGCATTGCATTATTTGATAACCATCATAAAATGTTATATTACATATACATTAAATTGAACTATTTTTATAATTATTTCTTTAAATTTTATACCTTTTATGAAAATATGTCCAAGGAAGTACCTAGACGGTCAAAGTCTAGGTACGAATCTAAACACCCATAAATGTAAATTAGATATTAATTAGCACTAGAATCAGTTACCCGACTGTTATTTCAATTACAGT
>NC_052121.1:5111022-5145088 GCF_012273895.1 Zerene cesonia | reverse complement strand
AGAAATTAATGAACAAATTTTGTAACAACAATTTACAATGAATAACGAATAAAAAGAAATAAAAAAGAGCAGAAAAGTTGATCATCTATATTGGCTAGTATTGATGGTTCTTTATCTATAGTAAAAAATCGCCTTTACTTGGTTCGAGTCAGGTACATGTTTTATGGGATTAAAAGGACAGCTATTTCATTTCTACTTAGTCCAATAATTCAATAAATCCTTCAATAGACCCCGTAAAAAACCATGAACTGCAGTTATTGACCTGGTAGCCTCTTTGTATAATTATTCTCTTGAGACAGAAATTTAAGAAAACGTTTAGTCCACAATGTTCCACAGATAAACAAGATGGCGCAGAATGACCGGGGACTCGTTTGAGGGACGGGGGTGGACGGGAGAGGACCGGCTACATCGTATTGCCTGGCCCTGAACACGGCCTCTATTTTTAGCGCTGTGTCACCGTTCGCTATATGTCTGAACCCTGTTCATGTAAGTGAAATCCTGCATGGTTGGTGGGGAAAGAAACAATGCGTTAAGCATGAAAAATTGCAAAATGCTGTAGTTGATTGGATTGGTCACCGACAGCTCATTAAAACAATTGGGAGAGTGTATTTGTGGACGTTGCTTGAATATGTACAGTGTAGTAATGAGAAGACAACAAAAGCTTTTCAATATAACTCTCTCTTTAATAAAATATTCTTATTTTTTCAACACGCAGAGAATATTAAAATTTGACTCTTAAAATTATTGTTCATCAACTTTCCCGGCTACAAAAAAGTAACTGTGAATTTGGTAATCAGAATGGCGCATTTGTTATGGCACTAAATATTTTAAAATTAAAATCACGTTCTACTGTCTAGGTAACAGTACGTGGTCGTCATGATGTCATTGGCATGCGATAAGTACTGTCCTACAATATGACGCAAGTTATGTAAGTAGCGGTATAATCATTAAAATACTTTTACATCTGTTTTTCAATATTTTCTGTTGTTTAAAAAATGAGTTCAATCATCAGATTCGCAAGAATTGTTAAGTTTGTTAAGAAAAAAAGTCAGTTTGATACATTGGGTGATTGTGATTTATATACATTATAACACATTTATTACGATCATTTAGAACTTACATTTTTTTGTTAACAAATATGTATAACAGTACAGTTTGTAAAGCCAACAATGTTCACTTTCAATTATTTGTCAATGAGCAATGTATCTTTGAGTTTCTTTTCCCGCCTACACTGCTACCTCATTTGTATGTCAGCTGGTGATATTGGCTGTTGGCACTCTGTAACCTGCTGCTACCCACGCGGGCGTCGCTCTATGAGGACTCAACCCACGACATAACGCAATCCGGTTACTTTTTGTGCAATCGATATATATTTGCCAATGTGATTGCACTGTATATTTGGAACATCAAAAGTGTGTAAGGTTTTGTTTAAATTTTTACATCGATAATTCAAATAATAGTTCTGATTGACCACCAGTATTCTTTAAAACTCATTTCGTAGCCTTAAAATATGTGTAGGCTAAACAGAAATGAAAATCATTAAAAATATTAATTTGCCTTTGAATTTAACGCGGCGAAGTAATCAACAAGTTTCCTTTTTTATAAAAACACCTACGTTTATTCTGATTCATAGTCAATTCAAGTCACTCGCTATTTTCAAAGGCAATGGCGAATAAAATAATTCCGGTTGTTTGCATTTTCCAGATTCATCCAATCACAGCACAGCGGCTTGCCTTGATATTTGAATGTGTTTCTTTTTAAATGTCACATAATAGTGTCATACGGACCAATGACTGTATCGATGTATTACAACATACGGAGAAAGTTTTAACTCGTCTGGCGAAATCACTCCCACAAGCGCTGTGCCAAATCTTCGAAAAAGTAACCCTCACTTATATGGTATCTTAAATCGCGAGAGCAGTAAAAGTTGTTTTTGCTCGCTTATACATTTGAGAAGGACAAGTTTAATACTTTTCATTGAAGACAATTATATAATTTACTATACTTTTGTTTTGAAAGTGAATGACAAAAAGTATGAGTAATATGATATTTATATGACCTTTCCTTGATTAGGCGACGTGTTTTAGCACGAATAGATAATCAAATAATTTTAAAATTGGTTGATGACTTCACACTATGCATATATTTAATGAAGTGTTTTAATGAAATACTGGTAGTATATATAAATATGTTTTTGTATTTTGAAACCTTACTATTATTTATTGTGTATGTAATGTCTCTCTTATCTAATAGGAAAAGAAACCTAAAGTATCGATATAAATTGCTTATTTCGGATTTTTTCCTTTATTTGAATGAAACCTGTTATGTTTTACTATTTTACTTTACCTTACTATGTAATTGTAATGTTATAATTTAAATAAAAATGTCCTCTCCACACATACCCCATACATATAAAAAAGAGGCTTTCTTGTATTTATTTTTACTTTTAGATAAAAATATACAAACAGAAAAAATATGTATGCATAAAACCGAATTTTAAGGTACCTAACGCATACAAGTAATTAATTTCTAGTTAAAATATGAACACTATGTTTTAATGCCAATAATTCGATATTAAGTATAAGAAAATTGTACAATTAATTACATCCATCGCAATATGAGAATTAATGTTGTTAAGCGTTTGCATGCTTTGCATTATCTTGTTATTTGATATAACGTATATTATATGTGCTTCAACCTTGCACGGCGACGGCCCCTGATTATGGTGGCAAGCCGACCGTGACACTGGTGTGGGTCATGATAATGACGTCTTCATCCGGGCTTAGGAATTTATTGCAACCTATTCTTATGATATTTTATAACTAAGAACATCGAATGTTGACAAATTTACAAAAGATACTATACTATAGACATTAATGGAGAAGCATTGATAATATATTTGAATGAGTTCATAAATATAGTAAACAACAGTCATATATATCTTTTTGCTACGTAATTATGTACAAGTTTTACCTGCTTAAAGCACTTATTTATATCAACAACGCGACGATTAACAGGTTTAATTTATGCCGTCTATGTTTGAATATATTTATATTTCAAAAGACAAAAAGCTAACTTAGCTTTATATATTTCAGTAATTTTTATATTGGTATTTATATTTTACAACATTTTTTTTATTGAAAATCAACAAAAATGATAGTAAATTCTATAGTGTTAATTAGATTTTTATTAACTCGATAAAAAGTATAAAATTACCCCGAGTTTCATTAGAGTTTATTTAAGAAGCAAAAGCATAGGACTTAAATATTTTTAGTCATATAATCATATAAATTAGGATATGTAATAAATAGTTAGGTAAAATGATACAGCTTTTTTTTTAGTTTTTTAATTATATCGTAAAAATCAAGCTCAGGGATAATAATCTGTAATTTTTTCAACAAACAAATAACAAATTACTTTGGATATGGACGTATTTTAATTTGGAATGAAGCTACTATTCTAGTATCTTGTTGGTTATTCTCGGTAGAACCTGCATTCCGAACAAACAGTTGATTAAAAAACTTGATTATTCCAAAAATTCTTCATAAATTCACTTGTGCAAAAGCAAGTTTTAGAGTTCAAGACAATAATCTGCTATTACCATTATATCTTAAGATGCTGTGTTGTGGAATTCTCGCTGGTTATCTTGGAATTTTTGCTTCAGAATAATCTTAATCTAATTTTAGCAATGTAAATTACCAACGTTTAGCTAAATTTCTTATATTCATATTTATGTTTTATATCTTATCATTTATATTTTTATATTTATTAAGAACTGTGTTTCTTAACATTTCCATTTTAAATTAACGAATAATTAAATTAATGAATTTTCTGTAAAATGCTAAATATTTCGTTTGTGAAGAATGTCAATATTTTAAGATTACAGCGTATTACTACTTAACCTCGATTTCAGAATATTGCCATACAGCATTGTACAATATTACGCAACCAGTGTCCTGGAAACATGATGTATGCGAGCTTGAATTTTATTTAACACATAGCAAATATTGTTTTGTTTAACATTTGGTACGAGTACTTACACAGTTCTGTGAGATTGCCCTCCAAGCGTTAGCACCGTGACCGTTAGCCGGTCACCGCTACTCCTAGTACCGAGCAACCTTAGTACAAATGACATCCGTTCAGCCTCTAGAATATACGAATATTTTATATAACTCAATATCATATAACATTCAAGAACGAATTCCTCGTGACGAGTTAAAATATGCTCTAATTAGTATACATTCATCACATATCTCTCATGAATTTTAAATATTATAGCGGTAATTGAGAAACTCACAATGGGGCTGTAGATTTGGCATTTGTGTCACTTTCTTTGAAAGAAGATACATATAATATGTTGGATATCTAGTTTACTATGAAGACTACAGAGTAGAGTGTAGACTCAATATAATTTAACTATATCTAATACATAAAAAAACACATTTTAAATCGAGCGCAGGAGGCGCAATAAAGAAAGAGTAGTTGTGTATTAACTATTTATATATTAACAATAATTAATATAAATGTATAATGAAATTTCGTTTATTTATAAATGCACATACATGCAACGAACATATCATGCTCATATACCAATTACCATCATATCATATTTTTATTGATTTTCTTATAAGTATATTTAGGCACTAGATCAATTAATTAAATAGTTATTCAAAATTCTATAATTAAAAATCAAGTTCAATATGTTATGATTATTTTTATTGTCCTATTTACTTGGAATCCACAAGGCGCTTAGTTGTTAATAAAACAAGTGCGTTTATTTAATATTTAAGCCGCACTGCCCGTGAATTGTTTCATGAATAATATGGGTCGCGCGCGTTGATGTCTTCGGTATGGGATAATTTAATTGAATTTTTTATAAATGTCTTTTACATTTTTGCATTGTACATTATATAATACATACAAAAAGACTTGAATTTTACTACAGTTATTAGTTCTTCCTAAATATCACTATTGAATATTTTCTATACAACGTTGTTACTGATTTTTGCTATAAAATAAAATCTTTATGTAGTCAACACATATAAATTAATGATATTAATAAGAGTATGATGTATGTTTAATCCAAGCATGTTTATAAAAAATGAATTACTTCGGTTATCATAAAACAATTAACAATATTTTCGTGGTCATTATTAATATGGCAATAAGGTAAATCCTTATAAAATTTTCCATTAAAATATTTCTACTGTTACTATGCTTTTATTATAATACGACAACTTGCTTTTCAGGGATTTCTCTCTTTTTGGTAACAGAGATATGCTCAGTTTAATACAAAGTAAACAAAATAAGTTTCGAACTTGACTCCTTAAATATTGAATAATACACAACAGCAGGTTATTTGAGTAATAATGGATGCCTTCTATCGAGTTTTGGGGAAAGAGCGAAAGATTGGGCTTTAAAAAAAATATATAAATCGTCGACCGGTCGTCCGGTTTGGTTATCATCGAGCAGTTTCTTGCAGTTTTTTTATCTGATGAAGAATCCGGCTACGTAAAGCTTTGCCGACGCGCTTGCGCCTTGCAAGAGGGTGGAGGCTGTGCGAGGCAGCGGGGAGCGGGGCGCGGGTGTGCGGGGAGAGGCGCGGGGCGCGGTGCGTGCGCGCCACAGCCTGCACCACACACACAGTCTCACTACGACCAGCGCGCCGTTCGTGCACGCTAACTTACGTGCGTCGCTACTACATTCCGTTTGTGTATCCGTTCAAATCCGCTCCAAAGGAGTTTAGGTGAAGTGTGGTGATGGTGTGTTTTTAGTTATACAATAGGATTGTGTATATCTACAAAATACCCGTAAGAGGTTTGTGGACTCATCACAGAGAATTTGGTGTTCACCTAGCGAGGGAAGGTGATCGCATATTCCGGAAGGAATGAGCCCCGTAAACCACTGCTTCCATACTCACCGATGATCTCAAGGTTGGTACTAAACTCAACGTACCGTGGCGTAACTTCTCACGGTCCCACAATTGCCCGCATTCTCCTTTCTGTTCTTATTACAATAACATTTCTTAAGTACCTATTTACGCTCAAGCAAACGTTCGTTATACTGTTATTCCATCATAAATATTTATAACTGTGGCTCACTAACTCTTAAAACAACCTCGAAAATTCATATTGGTTTTTTCATGCTTGGCCTCTTTGTTTTAAAATAAATTAAAAGTTTTTCATTATACTTTAAAGTAAACACTTCATATTTTTATAAAAATTATTTCTCATAGGCATTTTGTTGAATATAGGGTGTAGGTGCGATACACTATTAGAGCTCCGTAATTTACATTAGAAAGTCCACGGTAGTACTCTATGCTGACATGAGGTTAAATATCAAGAGTTATTGAAAGTATTAACTCTTGTTACATATTACAAACCAGGGCGGTTTCACTAGGTGGCGCTCTCTTCTGCTTATGTAAGCTGGACCTGAACGAGCTCCTTCATCTCCATATAAAGGCGAGCGATTTCCTTAACGGATCCAACGGTGATCGTGATTAATTAACATGATGTAATCAGATTACATTTTTTAACGTTTAAGACAAAAATACATCAGAGCGTATTCTACTGACGTTACAATTAAATAAGACTGATTCTAATTGGATGTCATGATTATTCAGGTACCAATAAAAAAACTGAGATCTTGCAAATCACGTCACAGTTTGTGGGCAAAAATACAATATTAAAATGTGTTCTGGTAATCATTTAAATCTCTAAATATCCCTACATTATATTATAAATGCGACAGAAATTCTATCTGTCTGTCTCTTCTTCACGACTTAATCACAGAACCGACTTAGATGAAATTAGGTACAGAGATGGTTTTGTACAGTTTATATCCTCAAAGGACACAAACTGTCTCGGTTATCATCCCAGAAATCCCATGCGAACTGGAACTTTGCTGGGAAAACCTCGGGATTGTCAGTATTTTCCTTTGATTATGCGCGCAAAGCCACGGTCGGAAAGTATGTATTTTTGGGTAAATATATACATACAGATAGATATTACACCGTTTATAACACCGTTTACAGATGTAATACCTATTTTTCAGTAGGTGTCCTATAATATTGAAAATAATACATACATGGCGATCCCTGTTCTATACCATATAATCAATCAATCGAATTGAATCTAGTTATAATTTTAACTTTTATTTTACCATTGCAACGGTAAGTTGAAAGAAATTTAATTTATTTTTGTTGATTAAAAAACTTTTCTACGTGTTAAGAAAAAAAAATCTAATTTATATACGACTAAGAGCTTAAAAAGGGCCTTTACATTCAGATCGTTCTTAGATGACCCAGTTCAAACCTAATAAATAATGCCACAAATAAATATGGTAACGGTTATCAACTACATTTTCTCAGTGTTGAGTAAAAATATGTTTTAAAATATTAAATTTTATTATAAAATACGAAAAAACTTCCTTTTTACCGCTCTAACGTATTTATTTAAGTTCACTTAGCTAATTTTTTTAGCGTATTTAAATAGAAATTAAAATGATATACTTAGTATGGTTTCATTTTATTAACATCCCTTATACTTATTGTTAATTTACAAGGTTCGAATACTAAATGCTCTTACAAAATACGTAATACGAAATATGCACCTCCTGTCCCTGTTATACGAGTTATTCGATCCTTAAAAAAGAGATTTGTGTTTATGGGTTCATCTCATGTACTTGATCTCCGCTCTTCTGTCCATCTTACGCTATGCATGCCTGTTCACTTTTCCAAATTTTATGATACGTACATCTTCTACGTAAGAATGTAGAAGTCACTCCCCACCGCAATAAAGCAAGCTCAACTCAACTCACTTAATAGCTTTAAAACTTTCATTTAAAACATTATCTTTCTTAATCGTTATTCTGTCTCTATTCTAATTTTATTTTCCTCTCTCTTTAAATTTTTGCATCTCTTCTACAAGTTTTTCTGTTTATTATTTTTTATTTGTAATTGCACACATTAACTCTTTTATTACATTGATATATGTTAATTTCATGTGTATGTTGTACATAATATACACTTTTCAAAATTATCACTTTCTTATATTCTAAAGTTGCATGCAATAAAGAGTTTTTTAATAAATATTAATTAAGATAACTTACATCTATAATGATGTTGTATTTATTTGAAAAAGGAACAAGACTTCACGTATGTTAATTATTTTTTATTTTCTTGAGTAGGGACACATATCATATTAAGCAGAAATTTTTGCATCTGAAATAATTTTTGTAAGCAAATAAATAACACTTCGTGGTCAAGTAGTTGAGGTAAATTCAATTTTCGAGTTTGAAGATGAGCATAATTGATTTGCAATGGTACAAGGTCCATTAAAATTTTGAAATGGTTATTGGATGGTCCATGTTTATTGAGCGGGCTTCGTTTTGAGGTTGCTTAATATCCGCCTAATATTTTTTCTTCTGTTTAAGTTCACAGTTCATCTCAAATTTAATCTCACTGAGGTTCCATAATTTGACATTTTGTATAATAAAATAAGATTATCGCTCACAGTCGATGCAATAATATATTAGCCTCATTCGGACGCATCACCTAAATAAACCAGTGACACCGTTGCAAGGATTGATGTTTAAGACCATCTCTCTGGAAACAATTATTCGTATAAAAATTATATATATACAGATAATAAAAGAGAAATTGAAAAAACTCACTTGTTACTATAAATTAAAACACCTAATCATGTTAAATTAATTATTAGTTATAAGACTTATAACAAGTATTATCCAGCCTTTATCATTGTAAAATTTCTTACTTTGGGTTATTGCAAGCCATTCTTCCTACTAATATTATAAATGCGAAAGTTTGTAAGGATGTGTGTGTGTTTGTTGCCCTTTCACGCAAAAGCTACTGAACTGATTGCAATGAAATTTGGTACGTAGATAGCTGGACAACTGGAATAACATATAGGCAAATTTTATCTCGATATTCCTACGGGATACGGACTTACGCGCGTGAAACCGCGGGGCGCAGCTAGTTCTCTATAATTGTTATAGTAATATTACCGTTCTTAGTGAATCACGTGCATACTAATTGTTAAAAAGAAATTATTTACTTTCACGCTGAAAATTTACTATCGCTTATACAATTACGGACAGTTTATTCGAGCGAAAAATCTACGCTTCAGGTTGTTTATTTTATATTACAAGTGTATCGTTTATAGCACATGCCGTGGAGTTTTAATGACACAAATGCTGGTGCACCTGTCAATGACTGCAGGCATTCGACCGGCGACACCCGTTATGTCATTCTACACCATGCTAATAATAATAAATGATGCGTTCTCACGCTTAGGCCGACAACCATTAGTTTCTATGTTCTCTTCATGAAATAAGTATTATTTATTTATTATTATTCGGATAAACAATCATAAAGTATCATAAACGAATGTTATATTTGTTGTAATTTTAACATTTTTCGTTAACAATCTGAAGTAACGAAACCTAAATTAAAATTTGGTCCACTGTAAGTGATTGAACCCTACAAAATATACACCTGTTTAAAGTAGGTTGCCATATAATTATTTACTCAGGCAATATGCGGAAAATAATTCCTCAACAATGAAAATAGATAGCTACTAAAAAATTAATTCGTTTCGTTATTATCAATCAGAAAATAACTTGAATTTTGTTTGAATAGAAAAAAAGCAGAAATCGCATTTTGCACACAACATTGGATTTGTAGCTTAAATAATATTCTACAAATTAAAAATACCTTTAATTCTAAAAGGCATATTTAATCAAACTCATGTCGCGTAGTATTTTCATGGGTTATGAATATGTAAAATAATGAAACTGTAATATATGAGTCTCATAAAATATTCTACTCGTGAATCGTGATATGTTCGCGACGTCGCCGCCGTCACCGGAAAAGTGAGCAATAGGAATCACTCTTCCTCCTTTAATAAACGAGTTATTACCATTGTCTAGATCAAACACGCAGTCGGTAAACCGTATTGGTTGAATCAAAGAATTGGCACTTCTATTGGATTTCATCATTTTGCTATGGAAAGTAGGAAAATGTTATTAAAACAATCCGTCTGATGAGACAAGATCCTACCCCATATCAGTTAAAGAGATTTTAATCGGTAATATCTTCAGCAGTGTTTTGTGTATTAGAGCGTTACATACTTTGAGTATTTTTCGATTTGTTCCGTGCTTGATTTTTGATGCGGGATGTCAGTAAAACAACAGTACTATAACAGCTCTAGAAATGCGTGTGCCGCTAGATAAAATATCACACTAATGTTGAAATACGTTACACATATTCAACATGATTTAACAGAGGTTATCACTTTTGATGCTAGGATATCACTGTTATAAAATCAACAACAAAATTTTATAAGAACTGGTGGATTTTTTGAAACAAAACTAGTATTTAAATATAATGAATACTAGTTCTGATGACTGAGCCAACACCTTTATAAATTACAAAATTTGCATTTGTAAAAAGGTCATCGATTTTAACATGTTTATATAAGCTTCATTCTCTATGTTTGTCTGTAACCGACCTCTGTAGTTGATTTTGATCCACTTTCAATGGACAGTATTATTTCAAACGTTGCTCACTTATCAAGGATCTTGCATTATATAATTTATAATTACTGATTACCAGTTCATTGATTTCTGGTGGAAATAGGTATACATGGGACAAGATGTTACCTCATATCAGTTGAAGAGATTTTAATCGGTAATTTTTCCAATTTGATTTACATTTTCTATTAAAACCCACAAGCTGTAACGAAACTAAACCTGTGACTAAACGGATATAAAGGAAAATCTAGGAAATTCTAGTTTTTGCTAATACGTTATTCGTTAATCATATATTCTATACGAGTATTAAGTATAATTTCAATGTTAATCTTAATCGACAAATTGTCGTCGTATTGCCCGCGTGGTAAAAAAAATTATAATAGAACAAACGCTCATCTCCATGGAAGCAGAATTTATTAAAATTCTTTCTTAGCGTTTCTTATATATTTCATACCAAATTTCAGTCCAATCGGTCAAGTTGCTATGTATATTTTAAGATTACATTAACACTTTTTGTATAAAGTAGTATATATGTATAACGTATATATGTATGAAATTAATAGCAGATATTAAACAACGGTGATACATAATAATTTTGATGGGATAAGCGACTGCGAAACAGTTTTAATATGTCATTTACATTTATTTATTTTGACGTTTTTTAAAGTAGATCGTTTTTTTCGCATCTAACAATTTTTTTAACATATGATTATTTGGAGAGGATTTTAACAAATACAATTCAGATTCTTAAAATAATTTTAATTTTAGAAAACGCTTTTAAAAACAACAAAGGTTTTCAAAAATGTTTCTAATTTCGTAGAGTGGGTGTATGTGCATATTTTGCTGATTATGTACAATTTTTATAATAGCTCTTTGGAATAGCAATTGTCACTAATATCATAAATTATAATGGTATGATTTTAATATGCATCAAGGAACATTTATTATTGTAATATAGGCCACGTGTTAGCATTACAATTTGTATTAGGTTTTTTTTAATTTAGAAGACCACTGAGTCTATAAAGGCTCGGTAGTAAATACATAAGCGATATATTTTATGTCTTGTGTAGGTGAGGTGTAGTTTCTCTAAGTCTGTCTTAATGCTCACCTACCTATAAGAATATGTATATATACATATCAGGAATATATTACCATCCCTACTACTCAACCTAAATCAAAAGCATTAGGGTTGAATCAATCTTTTTTTTATATACCGATTTATCCGTATTTTCAACTATATTTTTGTATAAATTACAAGCAAAGAATTGTTTCTCAAGAGAGAGAAACTAGTATGTACCTATAGTGCTATTGTTTGCAGCCCACTTTCCGTACAAACGGTTTGCTAGCGAATTACTTGAGACGTGAAAGTGAATGGCGCAAGCAAGCTCATACGCAGACGGACGTTTTACAGACGCATTTTACACTTCATTTGTTAAATATTTGCAAATACGGGTGTCCTCATTTATTGTCTTTGAACTTATACTTACTTATATACATATCTTTACTATACTTCTATCTTATACTTGATAGAAGTACAATACGGACAGGGCCGCCTAGTCCTACCTATGCTTTTTAATACAAATGTCCACTATATTTTGCGTATTTTTTGTATACAAATTACAATTTGATGTGTTTTACATTTGTCTAAGATTAAATGATACACTAGTTTAAGTATTTTCCCCATAAATATATAACTAAATAGGCGCTTGTGCTAGTGGCTAGAGGATAACAACGGATTAAAAATTATTGGTTCCGTACCATTCCCTTGAGCGTGTGTAAGTGTTGCACATTGAACTTAATGTATTGTTCTTATTCTCTCGAACCAATAGCTGAAGAAATATTTATTTAAGCTTTACATTTCTGAGTTTCATTTATTGTACATAATGGGGATTATATTTATTTCATATGGGATTTTAAATATTCAACAAAAGATATCTTTGCTTTTAAAAGTATTGTAATACATGCATGCATGAGTAGGTTATGTTATGTATTTTATTTATATATGAATAATATAATGTTTAGATTATATGTATAAGTATCTAAGCAAAGAACGCTAATTATTTATTACTAGCGGTACACCTTGGCTTCGCCCCTTGTACGAATATAGCTTTTAGCACTCAGGGATAATTAAACGAAAAAGTATATATACGAGTATGATTTGTACCAAACATGACCGTTAATTAAATGTAGTTTTAAAAATTCTAAATAAGACAGCAGATGTAACTTAAATATGCTTCTTAAAAAGAGACCCAATTTTCAGTCCTTGCTTCAATAATATCCGTCCAATAAAGTATACAGTCACAATAATATAAAAATGTAAAGTCGGGAAATTAAGAAATATTTTTGAAGTGGTTGTAAAATACAATTTTCGACAAAAAAGTTTCATCCAAGGATGGATAAATCAGCCCTATATCGAATTGGAAAATAACTAGAAAACAAAATCTACTGAATATCCTATCAGATGTAATTAGTGGCATTGTCTGTTGTATGAACGGTGAAGTTTTAAGGTAATAATAATATTTAACAAAATACATAAATCGCTTGTCACGACTAGCTTTAAGATGTCAAGGTTTGACATACAGTAGACGATGTAGGTAAATAGGTAATAAATTAATTATTCATTCGTGGTTTTATTTAAAAGTTTTATTTTAATACGTTATGTCATGGCTATGAAGGTATGTGTACATAATATAAAATATTTTAAGTTAGATTTTAATTTTTAAAACACTCGTGGTTAATTTTTATTCTTCTTAAGGAAGTTTATTAGAAAGGACAAATGTATGTGTTTGAGTTTTGAATATGCCGTTCATAATAAACATTAATATTTATTATAACTGTTTAGTTTTTTCCAGGAAACCAACTAACAAAACAGGGTATACCCAAAATAAAATCAAATAATCATATTACTAAAAATAAAAAATAACATGCTTTAACGGTAAAGTCACCTTAATCGTCTCAGTTGCCTCTCTGCAGTTGCTTGTCTTAAACGTATAACAATTATTTTATCCCGGCGATCATAATCATGATAATAAGATAAACTCGTATCGACGGAATTATTGTATTATCATCACCAATCGCGAAGATAAACGTACAAAGTTTGAATTAATAAATATGTTATTTTAAAATCCGTTATGAAGTTTTTTAGGTACTACTTGGTTTCATGCGATAGTTTTTTTGAGTATATTTCTTTTTTAATTAATCCTTCCATACCGAGTGACGTGAAACAAAAAAAGGCCAACAATTCTACACGAAAATCAGTGTTGTTATTGTGACTATAAACCATTTCTTTTAGGCAACCGTAATAATCATTATTGCTATGTAAAAATTTAGTAAGAATTAGATGGAAACAGAACTGAAATTAATCAAAAATATGTTATATATATTAGCATCAGTGTTTATCGTTTCCATTTAATAATAGATATTATAACTTTGCTCTTACAGTTACATGACCTCGCAAATTAACCTCCACCTTTGCTTACGTTAAAAAAATACTGTTACTTGCGAGTTGCATATTGTTTAATTTTTTTAAATATTTGTATTAATTTCCTATAGCTTTCAACATCCGGAATACTTCCCACTTCTAAATAATGTTTTATACGATTCATACCAAGTACAGCGTTTTACCATATAATGCATAACTATTGTAAATTACTATAAATCATGGGAAGGTAATAGTAGTTCGTTTGATTTTATATAAATCATAATTAGCAGTAGGTTTTCCGAAACACCACTAGGTATCAGTATAAGAAATTATATGGTTATTAAAATTAATATGATATATCTTGGTTTGTTTCAGAGAAAATGTACATAGAAACCTTGCCGCTTGTGGTTTGGACGATAATCGTCACAACGACCAATGTAAGTCAATTATGATATACGTTTTCATGAAAACTACAGTTGAACAGTTAGAATCAACCAGTATTCATTTTGAAGAGACATTTTTTTTTAATTAAAAATGAATAATTTTAGGTTGAAATGTTAAGTTTTGTTTCGCCCTTGTAGGATAAGAAGGACAAATGCATTGCACATATGATATAATCCTCCTAATCCTAAAAAGTTTGTAAGGATGTGTGTGCATTTGTTGCCCTTTCACGCAAAAACTAGTGAACCGATTGCAATAAAATTTGGTACGTAGACAGCTGGACAACTGGAATAACATGTAGGCAACTTTTTATCCCGATATTCTTACGGAATATGGACTTACGCGGGTGAAACCGCGGGGCGTTTCTAGTATATAAATATATACAAGGAAGACCGTGATGATCCTTTTGTGCTCTGCCGAAAACAATTTTATTGTTGGTTTCTATAGGGGATAGTCACGCTGGCTTGTGGTGTAAAAGGATAAAATTTTACCATTTACGAAAACAAGTAGTTAAAAACTCTATGTCATGAATAACAATTAATTTAACAAAACAAACAAAATAAAACAGCCCTAGCAATGTTATTTTTCAATCTTATTTTATTTTCCAATGCAGGTAGCGACGCAAAGCCAATATGGAATAGGTTTAGGAATAAAAAGAGAAGTATTTTTCTTAAATTTAGAAGACGGTTACTTTGGCTGTCAAGTTAACGAATCTACTCAAATATTGCAATTATATGAATTATCCAAATTATGCGACGGTGTGCCAGATTGTTATAAGGCATCCGATGAATTAAGAACAGAATTAAAATGCTCAGGTATGTATTGATAAGATATTATTTTTACTTGTAGTATAATTTTTAAACATAATTTTCTTCTTTCCACATTGATAATTACAACTAAAAGATCATCACAAAAGGTAAATTTGATTGATTTTTATTTGGATTTAAAGCTCAATATAGAGTCATTATTTCTAAAATCACTCTCTCTGACCATATTTTTCATTGTTCAATACTTTATTTAGATGATTGTACCAAAGAAGACGGTGCGCGTTGTATAAATGGAGCTTGCCTAAGCGGAGTTTGCTATTGTAACGACGGGTTTGGTGGCTGTAATTGTCAAGAACCCGGTAAGTAAATACAAACTACCTAATACGCATGTTTTGTTTGCTCAACATGACTAGAATTTCATTATAACTAAGGAAAAAAAAAAACGATTGCATCGTTTGATACATACGTTTGTTGTGCTTGTTTACTGAAATATTGTAAAGGGCCTGATTATGAGTAAAATAATGCGTAGTTTCAATAATTCATATTTAAAAAAATACTGAGACGGCATGATATAAAAATTTTCTCATACTTTCAGATGTAAACGAATGCAAAGATAGACCATGCGATGTGTTTGCTCACTGTACAAACACTGTAGGCAGCTTTCAGTGCTCGTGTTTCCCAGGTTATGTAGGCGATGGCTTCACTTGTAAAGGTAATATAATAATAGTAATGAAGAGTCTCTCTGATTGAATGATTAAATCGCGTTTAAAATCCTTTAAAAGTCTTGAATTACTTAAGGTCAGAAATATAATTTGAAATGCTACATATAAAATTATCATAATTTTTCTAAACAAATTTTTAGATTTCATTTAATTTCATAACATATTTCTCAATTCTCACGTAAAATTCTACTAGTAATATTAAAACGCGAAAACGTTTGTAAGAATGTATGGATGTTTGTTACTCTTTCACGCAAAAACCTAATACCCGATTTTGATGATATTTAGCAGTATTGTACCTTATTTACCTACATAGTACTGTACTTTACATGCTTTTGCGCGCGAGTTCATCTGTGGGCGCGCAGTATAGCTAGCATAATAATAAGATTAATTAAAAATTTGTAGATATCAATGAATGTGAAGATCCAGCTATAGCATCTAGGTGTGTGGAAAATGCAGAATGTTGCAATCTTCCTGCCCATTTTATTTGCAAATGTAACCGAGGTTTCGAGGGCGACGGCGAAGAAGAATGTCGAGGTATTATCTATTTAAAGTATATTTGTTCTATTTATTGGTTTTTTATATTATATAATACGTCCTACTAAGCAGTAAAGTTATTGTTATTTTTTGACACTATAACTTTTTAAATATTTGTTATTTCTCTAATTGTACTTTTATATGTATACCTCTGAAAACCGAGCGCTGTGTGAGCATAACTCCTTCACAGATGGAGATGGTTTCCCTTTTTGAAGGGCGCTCTACCGTGAAAATCTCGTTTTTCTTTTATATATTTATTTTTCTCCCGCTTCTATTTTGCTTCTCTGTATAAGTTTGTCCTTGAAATAAACTTTCCTTCTTTCCAATAAAGTAAGAAATAGAAAATACCTAACCAAAATATAAATAATATCCTAACCAAAATTTATTACAATTTTTTTTTAGATATTGATGAGTGCAGAAGACCTGGTGCCTGCGGTGCGAATGCAGTATGCCAAAACTACCCTGGAAATTATACGTGCGCTTGTCAAGCGGGCTACACGGGAAATCCATTTGATGGAGTAAGTTATATGTTATATGTTATTCTATGAACCCATTTGCATAATTTAAAGTATATGAAAGATATGTTTTCAATGTGGAAAATATTATATTTATAAAAGCATTGCGGTAAGAACATCATGTTGTTGCCTATTAGTATGGGTTGATTTTATCTGAATGATGTTGTTTATACATTTGTAGTTCTGTAATACCAAATAAATTTGTTATTATTTTAATCTTTTCAGAAAGTCTATTTTTGTGTGGCTGTATGTATTTTGATTATTACAATAATATTATATGTCCTGTTCATCCAACAGTAGATTTTCCTTAGCCTGGGAAGGAACGTTATAAAAGGCATTACCATTGAAACGTTTATCTTTTTGCTTGTTTAATTTATTTTTACTCGAAGAACAAAAATTTTACAACTGGAAAAAATTATAAAATTAATTTTCTAACCTAGTGTGTAGACGTGGATGAATGTGCGAACAAAGACGCGTGCGGAGTGGGGGCGGTGTGTCGCAATCTAGTCGGTGGCTACGAATGCAGCTGCCCGCCAGGGCACGAGGGAGACCCGCGAGTCGCTTGCCAGGATCACGACGCGTGTGCACGGAACCCTTGCGGTCGAAGTGCCCTATGTGAAAATCGTTCCGGAAACTACCGCTGTCTATGCCCAGAAGGTTTCGAAGGCGATCCCAACGTCCAGTGTGTCGGTGAGTTTTGTGACACATAGCAATTCTAATCTATACGTTTTCTGTCTGGTTTTAACGCTTCTTAATCTTCGTTAAACGGCGTGTGAGAACGCTGATCACTACCGCATATGACGCGCGGTGGACTCACGCTTGTACTAACTTAACCCTAAACGTTTAAAAATAACACTCTTGTCGTTGATCTTTTAGGGATTTTCTACATATTATGTTTCAGAACTTCTGTTGCGGTACGATCTTTCGTCTTTGTCTTTATTTTTATAGGTCATATAAATTAGTTATCCTTTCTTCTTTAAGTTTAGATTTCATCTTCTTTACCGAGTTATTCTATCCTTCGAAAATCTGTGCTCCTGCCATTTCTTCTTCGTAGTGGCTGTCGTCGTTTCTTTTACGTACGTATCTTATAATATTTAAATTAAAATGAAACGGAATAATAAGATATGAGTTGTTTGTTAAACCAGACGTGGATGAGTGTAAAAGTAATGAAGCGGTATGTGGAGCACATGCTACTTGTACAAATACGTTGGGTAGCTACGTATGTACCTGCCTGCCAGACTACACTGGAGATGCTCGCGTGTCAGATGGCTGCCAAGACGTTGACGAATGCAAAATATTAGAACGCCCATGTGGATTACATGCGATATGTGAAAACACTTCTCCTGGATATAACTGTATTTGTCCTCAAGGATATAGAGCCAAAACAGATGCACAGGTTGCATGTGAACAGGTAAAAAACTCTTAAAATTTTTTTAAGTATTTATTTAACTATTGATATCAAATTGCTTATATTGTATTATATTGCAGATTGATGTAAATACTTTATGCAAATCTAATTTTGACTGTACAAATAATGCTGAATGTATAGAAGACCAATGTTACTGCAAAAATGGATTTGAGCCGAAAGGATCAATTTGTACAGATATCGACGAGTGTGGTGATGGATCAAAATGTGGAGAAAATTCAGTGTGTATTAACTCTGTTGGGAGCTTTTCATGCCAATGTGCAAGAGGATTCATTGGCTCTCCACCTCAATTGAAATGTCGTGCTCCATGTGATGATGTCAAATGTGGTGAACATTCCTATTGCAAGGTTGATGGAATTGACGTTTATTGCGTATGTGACGATGGCTGGAATTTTGATCCAAACGACATATCTGCTGGTTGTGTAGATGTCGATGAGTGTGATACTTCTATTGGAGTACCTTCTCATTGTGGTAATAATGCTGCCTGCTCAAACACTCTAGGAAGTTTTGTATGTCATTGTCCTGAAGGATTTACAGGAGATGCATTTAAAAATTGCTATGATATAGATGAATGTGAAACTGATGGAGCTTGTGGTTCTGGGGCAGAATGTATAAACCAAAAAGGGTCATATAACTGTGTCTGTCCTGAAGGAACAATAGCAGATCCTGATCCTCGCGTAAAATGTTCGGAAATTCTTACATGCAATAATAATGATGATTGTCCCGGAAATGCCCTGTGTGATGGAAACATGAAATGCGTCTGTCCAGAACCCAATGTTGGAAATGAATGTCGTCGTAAGTATTCAGAAAATGTTGTTATTTTAAAATATAATAAGTACATAATAAGGACTAATTGTTGATACATTTCCTTTACAGATCCATGTGAAGCTCTACATTGTGGAAGCAATTCAGAGTGCCTTTTAAATGAACAAACAGCGCAATGCACTTGTCGTAATGGATTTACAGGTGAACCATCATCCCCTAGTGGTTGTTTGGATATAAATGAATGTGAAACAAATCCATGTGCCAACGGCGCTGTTTGTAAGAATTTACCGGGACACTTTCAATGCGAATGTCCAAGTCAATTCAAGGGAGATCCATATACAGAAGGTTGTTTTGTAAGTAAGCAAACCAGTGAATGTAGTTCTACAAATCCATGTCCTCAGGGAGAACAATGCGTATTACATGACAATGAGAATGTTTGCATCTGTAGTCAAGGATTCACGCGCAATTTGGAAACTGGCATATGTGAGGATATTAATGAATGTACCCAGCATGGCCGAACACCTTGTGGGTTAAATGCTATATGTAAAAATTTACCCGGAAGCTATGAATGTAAATGTCCACCTGATTATAGCGGTAATCCATATAATTTGTGTGAATATTGTACTGATATCTCATGCCAATGTCAGCCACCATATAATATTGTAAATGGTAATTGTGTATTGTCTGGATGCACAAAAGATAAGAAATGTGGAAAAGGAGCTGAATGTATTATAATATCAGAAACTGTTAGTTACTGCGCTTGTCCTGCTGGATTTGTACAAACAGCTGCTGGAGCTTGTGAAGATATAAATGAGTGTACTTTAGATCAACCAGCTTGCGGGTTTGGTGCCGAGTGTGTTAATACAGTCGGCTCTTTCACATGTAAATGTCCGCCCGGATATGGAACAGATCCAGTTTCAGGACATTGTAGTTTGAATCAGAAAAGATGTATCAGCGATAGTGATTGTTTTGCCAATGAGAAATGTGTTCAACCTGGTAACTGTGTGTGCCCACCACCATTTTACCTAGATATAACCGATGGACAAAAATGTAAAAGTCCTTGTGAGAGGTTCATATGTGGTATAAATGCTAAATGTACTCCAAGTGATCCACCTAGATGTATGTGCATGTCTGGCTTTGAAGGAGACCCATATACAGGCTGCACGAATAGAAATGAGTGTCATAGCGCACCGTGTGCATATGGTGCAATTTGCAACGATGAGCAAGGTGGTTATAAATGTATTTGTCCACAATCTATGGTTGGAGATCCATACAAAACTGGATGTAAGTATATAATTAGCCAAAAGTTGTTCACATATAATTCATAAGATTAGGAACTAAGCTATTTATGTTATATATTATATTTTAAAATCAATATTTTTAGGTATCGCCCCGGACGAACCTTCACAAAAGTTACTTTGTTCTAAAGACAATCAGTGTCCAAATAATCAAGCTTGCCTTAATCGTACTTGCGTCTCACCTTGCGTAAGTGTATCATGTGGGCCAAATGCTTTTTGTGAAGTAGAAAATCATGCAGCTTGGTGCCGTTGTAACCCGGGCTATACGAAACCGGAAGGCGGAAAATGTATTTCAGGTAAATGTTTCATTTAATTAAAATAGTTATACTTATAAGTTCTTCAAATTGGTTTTCTTATTAATTATAATTTTTTAAGGATGCGATAACTACTCATGCGCATCCGGAGCACATTGCATAATATCTAAAACTGGCCCAACGTGTGTATGTCCGGAGGGCATGGTGGGAAACCCATTTCCCGGCGGGATTTGTAGAAGAGACTTATGCGGAGCTGGCATGCCTTGTGAAGAGCCCATGTCCTGTGTTGCGGGTAGATGTCGACAGCGTTGCGAAGATGTAGTTTGTGGCATAGGTGCAAGTTGCAACGAAGATACTGGTAGATGTATGTGTAATGCATTCTTTGTTGGAAATCCTGATTTACTGTGTATGCCACGTGAGTATAATGTTATCAAATTCAATCTAATAAAAAAAATTGTCTTGTATATTTCTTTTTCTATATTTGAATGTTTTTTTTAGCTGTTGCACCGCCCACTTGTGAGCCTGGATGTGTGAATAATGCACATTGTGTTTATGGTCAAATTAACGTTTGCAAATGTGATAAAGGTTACACTGGTAATCCATATAAGAAATGTCTTCCACGCAGACAGATTACTTGTGCTAAAGCTTCATGTGGAGCGAATGCAGTTTGTCAACAGACTCGGTCACACGTTGAATGTCTTTGCCCACCTGGATATGTTGGCAATCCAAATTTACAATGTATTGACATAGACGAATGTAACTCTAGGCCCTGTGGTGAAAATGCAATTTGTATCAATACGCCTGGAAGTTTTAGTTGTATCTGCAAAAGTCGATTCATCGGCAATCCATACGAGCTATGCACACAAGTATCTATTTCAAAATGTATTGACGGCACAGTTTGTACTTGTTCCCATAATAATACGTGTCCAGAAGGATATTTTTGTGAAAAATCAAAATGCGTTGACGCTTGTCGTTCTATGCTGTGTGGGCCAAAGGCAATCTGCTCAGAAGGAAAATGTGAATGTCTCCCGGGGTATGTTGGAGAACCTAATGATCTTCGAAAAGGTTGCAGCGTTGATAAAAATTGTTTAACTGATGGAGATTGCAGAGATACGGAAATATGTTTCCAAATAGGTAAAGATACAAGAAGATGTTTAGATGCTTGCAGTAAATTACAGTGTGGACCTAATTCTATTTGCGTCAGTTCTAACCATCACGCCAATTGTATATGTGCTGAGGGTTTTATTGGAAAGCCAAATGACGTTAAACTTGGTTGCCAGTTGCAACAACCTGAACCAAATGAGGTGGAATGTAATGTAGATAGTGATTGTGCAGAGCCACAAATTTGTGTATCAGTAGATGGATCAACTAAAAGGTGTCTCGATTTGTGTTCGACTATCATTTGTAGTCCTAACGAAATATGCAAAGTTGTAGATAATACTGCACGATGCGATTGCAAGGAGGGCTATTTATGGAATCCTTTAAGTTCAATTTGCGAACAACCGACAACATCAGACTGTAAGAGTAATTTAGATTGTGAAACTGATAAATCCTGTCAAAGAGATATACTAGGCGTACAAAAATGTTTGGATAATTGTAAAACTTTTACATGTCCTCAAAACTCAAAATGTGTAACAAAGGATCACAAAAGTCAATGCGAATGCTTAAAAGGTTTTGTTGGAAATCCGAATGACCGTGATGGGTGTGTACCTATAAATGAAAATCAGTGTTCAAATGATGCGCAGTGTAGAGAAAGCGAAATTTGTAGAAATATTGGCAACTTAAAAAAGTGTGTATCGTCTTGTAACCAAGTAGTTTGCGGACCCAATGCTTTATGCGTTACTAATAACCATGTAGCTCAATGTCAGTGTCCCGTTGGACCTTATACTGGAGATCCCAATGATTTGGAAACTGGTTGTAAATTAGTACCATGTGTATACAATTTAGATTGTATGCCACATCAATTATGCAATCGAATGACACATACATGTATTGACGTTTGTAGAGAGGATTCGTGTGGTGATAACGCAGTATGTATTCCTGAAAATCATAAATTTACATGTCGATGTCCAGTTGGGTACCAACCAGATCCAATCGCAGAAGTTAATTGTAAAAGAGTTGATGTATGCAAACCCAATCCTTGTCACCCAACTGCTTTATGTGAGCCCTCGGGTAGAACGTTTATTTGTAAATGTCCTAAAGGTTTAATAGGTGACCCGAAAGATGTAGGATGCAGAACACGCAGTGAATGTCTAAATGGGGATAATGACTGTCCCCCTGATACTGTTTGTGTCAGTGGCCAATGTACTAATCCATGTCAAAATGCTTGTGGAACTAATTCTTTGTGTAAAATTGTTAATAGAAAGGCTGTATGTCTATGTACCGAAGGCTATGAACTCATAAAAGGAATAAATGCATGTAAGAAACGGTTAGTCAAATGTGTCAGTGACAATGACTGTGCAGGCGATATTTGTCACAACGAACAATGTTTTACAGCTTGTAAAAATTCCACTCAATGTGATCACGGAGAAATTTGTACTAAAAATTTATGTACAAAACAATGTTCTAAACATACACAATGTAGTATTGGAGAAGCATGCATTGGAAGTCAATGCTTGTTAGGTTGCCGTACTAACGAAGACTGTCCTTCTGAAGAAGCCTGTGTAAATAACAAATGTACAAATCCTTGCATTGGTACAAAAATTTGCGGTCCTAATGCTATTTGTTCTAGAAATCAACATGAAACTGTATGTGAATGCCCTCTTGGATTCGAGGGAACGCCGACGGCACAACAAGGATGTGTTCGAAAAGCAAGCTCATGTTCAAAAACATTGGATTGTCCACCAGATCATATGTGCATTGCTCATTTATGCCAAGTGCCATGCCAAGTAAATTCTGATTGTGCAATTGGAGAAACTTGTTATGATAGCAAATGTCACACAGTTTGTCATTCTAGTAGCAATTGTTTACACGGTGAACATTGCAATTCTGGAATTTGTATTGCTGGCTGTAAAACTAATTCTGACTGCATGAATAATCAAATGTGCAAAGAAACAAAATGTCAATGTTTACCTGGCTTTGAAATGACACAGGACGAATGTATAAATATTAATGAATGCATAAAAAATCCATGTCACCCAACAGCACAATGTATAGATGCCATTGGATCTTTTAAATGTATTTGTCCCATTGGGGCAATAGGAGATCCGTACAAAACTGGATGTTTAATGCCAAATCAATGTAGGCGTGATAATCAGTGTGAAGAGTCACTTGTGTGTTTACGTGGAAAATGTACAAATCCCTGTGAAAAAGATGATCCATGTGGGACAAATGCCGTTTGTGTTGTTAAAAAACACAAAGTTACTTGTTCGTGTGAAAAAGGTCACATAGGAAACCCATTTGATAAAAAAGTTGGATGTTTCAGAGTTGAATGTGTTGACGATTCTGAATGTCCAAACGATAAGTTCTGTCGTCAGGATACAAATAAATGTTCTGGTAAGTTTATTTTTATTAAATTTTAGCTCCAGTTTACTTTTATTGTATTAGCTTAAATTTTCACTGACACAGTTTTAGCTCCTATAACGAAATGTTAAATATGCTTTTTTCGTATTTGATGCGTATATTTTAAATACTTTATTATCAAAATTTGTTTTAATCACGAGTTACATTGTTATTAATTAAAATAAAAGAAACACCAATTCAATATTTCAACGTCTTATTTATTCGTCTCTTACAGACCAATGCGATGAAGCAGTTTGTAAAGGCGGAAGTTGCAAAATTATAAACCATCGGACATCATGCATGTGTTCCCCCGGGTTCGAACTTATAAGTAATAGATGTGACGATATAAACGAGTGTCTACTACACCCATGCCCACTAAATTCAGCTTGTGAAAATACACCTGGATCATTTATTTGCAATTGTGTGAATGGAACAATACACGACATAAGTACCAATCATTGCAAACGTCCAGGGGACTGTTTTTCTGATGATGACTGTTCTGAAATAACAAAATGTTTAGAAAATCAATGTGTAAATCCCTGTGATAAATCTCCTTGTGCTGCAAATACAGATTGCTATGTGTCAAAGCATGAACCGGTTTGCGAATGTCAATCAGGAAGTCATGGTGATCCTTACAAAGGATGCGTTAAATTTGAATGTATAAAAGATTCAGATTGTCCATCCGATGAAGCTTGTGTCAATAATAAATGCAGAAATTCATGTAACATTCCACGCGCGTGTGGAAGGAATGCAAATTGTGTATCTAGGGATCATATTGGACATTGTTACTGTGCTTCTGGATTTACTGGTGATCCTGTATTAGGATGTGTACCAGTTCAATATTGTAATGACGACAGTAGATGTTCTTCAGGAACAAAATGTATCGACAATTTATGTCTTGGTGAGTATTTATTAAGATAACTGTGGTTATACATAAATGATAAATATGTAAATAATAACATTTTATTATACTTTAGGTATTTGCAAAAATTCACGAGATTGCTTAAACGACCAAATCTGTATTAAAGATACTTGCAGACTAATGTGCACGTCAAACAATACGTGTCCCGAATCTTATTATTGTTCAAACAGAATATGCATGAAAGAAATAGAATGTTTAAATAACGAAGATTGTGCAGACGATGAACAGTGTACTGAAGATAAAAATGGAAAGCCTCAATGTATAAAATTATGTAAAAATCAACAATGTGGAAGAAATGCTTTTTGTACTGCTGCCTCTCACAAAACAACTTGTTCTTGTAAAGAAGGATTTTTCGGTGATGCGGTTCAAGGATGCAAAAAGATTGAATGCAGTACAGATAATGACTGTTCTAACGACAAATTTTGTGATCATAATATGTGTAAAATTGCATGCTTAGCGCGAAATCATTGTGGACAAGATACAATATGCTCATCTGAAAATCACCAAGCTGTTTGTTACTGCCAACCCGGTTACATGGGAGATCCATTAATAGGTTGTAAGAAAATCAATTACTGTGAATCAAATCCATGTAGCGATGGAGCAGAGTGTAAAAATTCAAGAAACGGCGCTCTTTGCTCTTGTCCTGAAGGCACAGTAGGAGATCCGTATAAAAAAGGTTGCCAAAAAGGATCCGAATGCCGTTTTAATAGAGATTGTCCATCGGTTGCACGCTGCACGATAATCGATGGTATTAGGAAGTGTACAGGTAAAAATAATTTCGTTACACTACGTATATTCAGCGATACATTACATTTTCAATTATGAATGTAACTTTAATTATATCTTTGTTTTATAGATGCCTGTGATAACGTGAAATGTGGATTAAATACAGATTGTGTAGCTGCTAGACACACAGGACAATGTAAATGTAAACAAGGATTTATTGGCAATCCGGTTAGTGAAAAAGGTTGCCGACCTCAAGAAATTACTTGTAATAAAAAAGAAGATTGTTCCGAAAACCAATACTGCCACAATCAAATTTGCAAAGGTAACTTCAGTCATTATTGTGACAAAAAATGTTACGAAGGATAAAAAAAACTAAAGGACTTCTATATTTAACTACTATAATTATTGTTTTATTCTAAGGTCTATGTATCCAAGATGAAGAGTGTGCATCTGCGGAGAAGTGTGTCAATGGGCAATGTTTAGATCTATGTAAAATGGAAAAGACTTGTGGCTTAAATGCAATTTGTCGTACAGAAAATCACATCGTTCAATGTAGTTGCCCATACAGATTTACAGGAAATCAAGACGTTGAATGTGTCAGAAGTAAGTTTTGAATCTAAAACTAAATAAAATAAAAATAAATATGTAATAAACAAGGTATTTATTGTACTTCTTTACTTATTTAGTTCCAAGGCTGTGTGGGGGCTCAGGCGAATGTGAAGATGATCATATATGTCAGGACTCCATGTGTCTACCAAACTGTAATAATGACGAAGACTGTGCCCAAAACGAACGATGTTCTAAAGGAGCTTGTTTATGTAAGAATTTATTATGCCATAACGTATTTCCTTCGATAAGATAATAGAAGTCATGACGTTTATTGTATTAATTTTGTTTTTTTTTAGTAACTTGCCGTGTTGATAACGATTGTTTCCTTGGACATATATGTTTAGGAAATAGTTGCCACTATGGTTGTCGACACGATGATGATTGCGGACCTGATGAATTTTGTAGAAATAATTATTGCCGAAACCCTTGTGCGGAAACTGTTAATCCCTGTGGACCGAATGCTCTGTGCACCGTAGTTGATCGAAAAGCATCATGTTCTTGCCTTGACGGCTTGATTCCCAATCCAACTCCAAACGTCGGCTGCGTAAGGGCGCCATCTGCTCCTTGTCAAATGCACACAGACTGTGCCTCTGGATGGAGATGTGAAGATGATCGATGTAGACCTGCTTGTACTCCTGATGGAACTGACTGCTTACAGGGAGAACGTTGTGATTTAGGCGTATGCCGGTTTGCTTGTAACTCTGATGAGCACTGTTCCGATGGTGAAATATGCGATGGCAGATTTTGTATTACTGGTTGTAAATACAACTCGCATTGTTCGAATGATAAAGCATGTATATCTGGACAATGTGTCAATCCGTGCACACAACCGGCTTCGTGTGGGGCTAATGCACTCTGTTTAACGAAAGACCATGAACCAATCTGCAGTTGTCCATATTCTTTAGCGGGTGACCCGAAAGTTGCTTGCCGAAGAGTACCTGTACCTTGTAACAGGGATAAAACTTGTTCTGAAGGTTTCAATTGCTATGGAGATACATGTTATCCATCCTGTAGAAGGTATTAAATTTAAAATGATTAATTTTTTTTATATTTATTTATGTGTAATACAAACGTTTTGATTGTTATTTTTAGTGATGGTGTTTGCATGTCTAATGAAAAATGTATACGTGGCATATGCAGAGTTGTTTGTAACAGTGATGATGTATGTAATGATGGTCATATTTGTGAAAATAGAATATGTAAACAGGGATGTCGCCATGATAATGCTTGCAGTGATGATCATTCCTGTATTAATGGACAATGTAAAGGTATGGTCGTATTAAAATTTAATTGTGGTTGCATTTGCAACCTATTTCATTTAAAAGCGAGCAGGTGTAACAAATAAATAATAGTAAAAAAAAACTAAAAAACACGCTTTTTACAGAAAACCAAACTAAAAAATAGAAAATAAATTTAAATGAAATTAAATTAAGAAAATAGTGTTAAAAATTTCAATGAATATAAATTAATAATAATGTGAGTAAAAAAAAATTATTCTATTTTAAAAAAAGCGTGGGGTGCATGGTGCCAATGGTTATAGATATTTTATTGACAGATATGAGTAGAGTGATTATGATTTCGATAATATCTTAAGAAGCACCCCACGCTTGTTTTTTTAATTTTAAACTATTGCACGACTCGAACGACGAAAATTTTAATTAATTTTCTTACCTTATCGACTATAGATGAAAATTATATAAATTAACAAAAATCATATTTTGCAAATTGAAAAATGGAATAATTTTATCAAATTAGTGTATTGTCATCGGTCCTCAATAAATCTACAAAGTTTGAACGAAATCTGGCCGTTTAAAGTGGGTCAAAATCGCGCCCAAAGAAGTCGGTTACAAATAAACATACAAACATACAGGTGAAGCTAATAAAAAGCGTGTGATAACAAAAAATGAGTAATAAATTGCTTTATCTATTTGACTACATTTCAAACAATATCAATATATATATATATATAATTCTTATTCATAAGAAAAGAATGGGGATGAAATTATATTGGGGTTTTTATTTCATTTCAGACCCATGTAAGGAAAGTAATAGTTGTGGTATTTGTGCAGATTGCAAAGTGATTAACCATAGAGCTACATGTAGTTGTTCAAGTAATTATACCGGAAATCCTTTGGTGGAATGTAAGAGAAAGCAATTACAATGTGATGGGTTCTGCCCATGTGATGATAGTGGATATTGCATAGCTTTATGTGATAACAATTCTGATTGCGATTGTGGTGAAAAATGTTACAACGGTGGTTGTAGGGTCATGTGCTCTGCTAGAAATAAATGCCCGCAAAGGCAAATCTGCTCTCAAGAGGTATGCTTACCAGGATGTAACAATAACAGAGATTGTGGAGAAGATATGATATGCTCTTCAAAACAATGTGTTCCCGTTTGTCGAGAAAATTCTTGTGGAAAAAATGCTGTTTGCATATCAACGCGTCACCGCCCTGTATGCAGTTGTCCAAGTGGATATTCCGGTGATCCTATTAAGGAATGTAAATCCTATGAATGTTCTAACAATGACGACTGTGCTTTAGACGAGGAGTGCAATTCTGAGGGTAAATGTAGAAACGTTTGTTTAAATGCATGTGGAATAAATGCAATTTGCAGATCTGTAAACAGAAGCCCACAATGTTCTTGTCCCCCAAATTTTATTGGTAACCCGAAACATGAATGTTCTAAACCTACATCGGGTTCGTGTTCGAGAAATCCATGTGGAGTAAATGCCCGTTGTAGAGATATGGATGATGGTAATTATGAATGTACTTGCCCTCCTGGATGTGCAGGCAATCCTCAACATCAATGTTTCTGTGGAACTATGGCGCCATGTGCTCACAAAGTGTGTGGTACTAATGCACAATGTAGAATTGGGCAAAATCGAGAAACCCAATGCTATTGTCCCCGGAACTATCCAAACGGAGATCCAAATATTGAATGTATGTATTAATAGAGTTATAAAAAGTTACGAACGTAATCATAGTAGTTTCAAAACTCTTAATTTAACGATTTTCTTTTAGGTACTCAAGAACGTAGCGTAGTTGATTGTCGAACAACTGGTTGTGGTATTAATGGCGAATGTCTAAGGGAAGGTGCTGAGTTTGTTTGTCGTTGTGTTCCAGGCACAGAAGGTCAAGCTGATATTGAATGTCATACTAGTGAGTAATTCATAAAGAATAATAATCATTCACTTGTAAAAATGCACGACATTTTCGAGAAGTACAATTTTAATGTTCTATATAACTTCAATTTTTCGTATAGTCGTGAAAAAAATTTATGAAGTTATCCAAATAAAATGTATTTATATAGGAATTTTCAAAAAAACATAGAATTTATTTGCCATACGAAATAATAAGAGAGAGCATCCACTATGCGCTAAGAGGCAGAGAAGATAGATTCAAAGAATAATTTGAACATGAGACAGAAATATCATTAATGAGTGTCATTAATTTCATCAACGGTAAACATAATGAGACAATAATTACGATTGCACGTTATTTAGTTATCGAGAAAATACATTAGGTATGTAAATTTTCTTACAAAAGGTTATTTTCCTATTTTCACTGCCTTGATTGCGTACAGTCTCAATTTTTTTCACGCTCTCTCAAGATTTGTAAGATACGTTATTTGCAAAAGTATTACGAGTTATTCTACTTTTGTATAATATGTAAAAAGCTGGTACCGTGTATAAATATATAATTTTAAAATACTAGGTCACATTTTAATTTTGATAATAGTGGAAGCATTCTCACCATTCGTGCTTGATTACAGTCAGTAACATTTTGTTCGGCTTCATGTACATATCGCTTTATTATAATAATATACCTACCGTTATATATTTCTGGTCATAAACTATCAGTTTCAAAAAGCATGCACTGTCTCGTGAGAAAGTTTCCTCTTCGCGGCTGAAGGGACCGCTCTTTCGACTCTGCTTTCTTCTTTCACATCTTCCTAGGTATCGAATGTACGAGCGACAAGGACTGCCCCGTGGACAAGGCATGCTTGAGTTTACACTGCGTTGACCCGTGCACGGTGCGTGGTGTATGTGGTGAAGATGCGCTATGTGCTTCTGTATTGCACCGAGCGCATTGTTCGTGTCCTCAGTGCTACGTGGGAAATCCGAGACAGTCTTGTCGACTGGATCCTACTTGCAAACCGTCGACAGATTTTAATAACACTTTTACATGCTCCGAAACAAAACCATGTCCATCTAAATTAGCTTGTGATCTTGCTTCAAACCTATGTAAAAATCCATGCTTGGATTATCATAACTGCCGATCAAATCAAAAGTGTGAAGTTCGCAATCACCAACCAGTATGTGTTTGTCGAAATGGTTTCGCTTTAAACGAAAGAGGAGAATTAACTTGCGCCCCCGAGCACGCAGAATGTACAAGGGATGAACAATGCCCATCGAATGCAGTCTGTAGAGAAACTAAATGCGTGAATCCATGTTTAGCATCACGAGAACCAATGTGCCCTAAAGGGAAACAATGTGAAGTAGTAGAGCATCGTGTTATGTGCGTATGCCTCAAAGATTGTCAGGCAACGGTATCTATTTGTTTAAGAGATAATGGATGTCCTCAAAATCTAGCCTGCCGAGATTTCCAATGTAAAGATCCATGCAAAGATGCATGTGGTGATGCTCCTTGTTCAGTTGAAGACCATCACCCTGTTTGCAAGTTTTGCCCATATGGATTCATACATGATGAAAAACACGGCTGCATTAAAGGTAAATTGTTCTGAAAACACTAGGATATGAAAGTATTTAGTTATATTATCTATTTTAGTCTTTGAATGAGTCTTAATAATTTTTTTCTTCATATTCCAGGAAATATTGATCGTATCTACCCTTCACGCAGTTCTTATCTTTTTTCTTCTTTTCTAGCTTATTTGTATGTCTTTCAGCAATATAAACTCCTTTTGATAAGGTAGTTTTCAGCATGTTTTAATTTATGAATGTAAAGAGATTGTAATATTAACCCTTGGTGTTGGTATGCTTAGAGGACTTTTAATGCAATAATATAAGTAATATTTCTAATGCTTTTGCAAGAATAAAAACAATGCAGCCAACCTGCCACGAGACAGAGCTTGCAATGTTTTAACATGATGCTTCTAACTGTAAAACTGAATCTTATAATTATTTTTTATTATTATTATCTATATAGATATTATTGTAGATAGTGCCTTCCGAAATTTGATTCTATCTAAGACCGAGGATGATTTTTAGAATAGAGAGTGCAGTTGCATTTGCGTTAATACTCGTGTTCATAGAAATTTCCCGCCGTTATACAATAAAGTCGATCAACTAAATATCTCCTGATCAAAGTATAATCACATAAAACATTTTAAGTAATGCAAAATCACTACGAAACTAATACGACAAACGGAATTCATTGAATCATGTTTTCCGTAATGTTTATTTTAATTTGATAATAGAATATATTAATAATATCTCGTTTACTGCTTACATGAAATAATTATATTCCAAGTTATTATTATTTAATTATTTATTAAATAATAAAAATAAAGAAAACAAATCAATAATATTTCAAGTCAGTAATGAAATAATTATTTTTCATAAGAGCAAAAGCTTATTTTAAATTTCGTCACAGCTTTAGGATGCAGTGCGCATGAGCAATGCGCTTCTGGACAAGCTTGTATTGAGGGTCGCTGTTCTGATCCGTGTGCTCGGGGCGGCCCATGTACAACTGGACATCACTGCGCGGTTGTTGATCATCAACCTGTTTGTTCCAAAGGTAAATTAGTGCTTTGCATTATATACAGAAAACTGATTTTGTCCTTAAAATCTAAAGTGACAAAAGATTATCGATACATTTGTAACACGAAGATATGACAGTTGGTTTTTTATGCTGCGTGTCTGTTTTAATCGAATTATATTTTTACAGTATGCCAGTGTCAAACTTCATCTGACTGTGCGAGATATCCAAACACGAAATGTGACGGCTGCATCTGCATTCGTGGTAAACGATTTTTTATTGTAGATTTAATAAAATATGTTATTTTTATTATCTCTTGTTATTAATGTTAAACTAAGCCGATTGTCTTGTTTTTTGTGTATCCCGTCTAGGTCATATTTATTTTCTATAAATCAAGAAGAAAATTTGCAAAGGTTATCGTTCCGAAACTTTCCTACTTCGTAATATTTAGCTAACTTTTGTAATACTTCACAGAAGATAAAGTATCGACAAATTGCGCACATTGCCGACCAGGTGTACCGTGTGATCCATTTTCTGGCGCCTGTATGGAGAGTAAGTACTCTAATAGTTAAAGATCTCATTTAATGTATAATCTTACTAAGTATGCTAATTTTATAAAATAATATGTAAAAGTTTTTACTTTCTTGATTTACTTACTCCTACTCATGCATATTTTCATTTATGATAAATTACAGACTTCTACTATATAGCTAGCGAGTCTGTGTCTATCAATTAATATGTAAATAGCAAAACTAACTCCAAATGAACTGGTTATTGCTATAGTTTTCAACGTACCATTTGTCCGATAAAACGCCACGAAGTACTGGCCATGTTATCTCGGCAGACCCGGTTTTACTATTTTTCTAAAAATCCTTATGAAGTCGGATTATGTCACAGAATTCTTGAAAATATTATAAGCGTTACATCTTAATGTATGTATACATTAGTTTGGGTGAAGGGTGTCTCATATGTTTATCTATATTATATTAGCGTAGCAAACTCTTATGTAACTAACAATACCTTCCCTGTTTCTTATCATATTTTATTTATATATAACTATTTATATTATGCATTTTTTGTACTTCTCCTATAAAAGTATTATTTGGTTGTTATGTAAATTCAGAATTTTACTGTCATTAAAAGGACTGCTTTATAAAGTATTAACTCTATCTGTCTGGCATTTTTTTACACATTTCATATTTAAATTTATTATCATATATTTTAATTTTTCAATTTATATATGTAATTTTTCTTTTAAGCTTATAGTCCTTGACATATTTTTTTCCTATAGAAATTGAATATTTGTATTAATTCGACATTTACTCTATTTCTATTAACAGATGCTCGGCCTTTACATGTCCCACTAACCGAAACGAACGCCGATACTACAACAATACAGTACACGATATCTGAATTGAATACTAATAATTACGACTCGACTATAATGACAAATAATGCAATGCTAACAGATAATGTTAATACACAAACAACTGATAGTTTACTAAATAAAATGGAGTCAACTATCATTCCTTTCCAAATGAATTCGATTGTAACAGAATCAAATGTCGATGTTGAAGATACTACCTTTTCTTCTACACTAATAACAGATAGCTTTACAATAAGTACGTATCCTTCAGATCAAACGCTTGAAACTAATAGTGAAGATATAGATACAAGCACTCCAAAAGTTATAATTAATAATGAAAATAAGAAAGAAGTGACCTCCATGAAAATGGAGTCAACAATTATTCCTTTGCAAATGAATTCGATCGTAACCGAATCAAATGTTGATGTTGAAGATAGTACCTTTTCTTCCACACTAGTAACAGATAGCTTTACAATTAGTACGTATCCTTCTGGTCAAACGCTTGAAAGTAATAGTAAAAATGTAGAT
>NC_052121.1:5089581-5110022 GCF_012273895.1 Zerene cesonia | reverse complement strand
AAGAAGCATTGAAATTTTAATTATTGAAATATGTCCCAGCCAACATTGAGTAAATGTTTGCATGATGTTACAAATACAACTTAACACATTAACACCCAAGTAATACTTTATAAGTATATCAAATTCCATATGACCCAAAGAGAAATCGTAATACCAGAGTAAGTTTAAACATTTTTGTTTTATAATATTATGATAATGATAATGCATTATACCAAGATTTTTTATTAAATGTTATATTTTTACAGCTTTAGTGTAAAATTTGGTTTTTCTTGAGTCCTTGGCTGCATTGATGGAACTCTACTAGAAATATTGCAATAATCAAACCCACTAACCATGAAGAAACAATTCTTAATAGGAAATATTTTCATTCATTGAATGTATTAATAGTAAGTCTAAAAATATCCATGTCTTTTGATTTTTCTTTTTTTCTCAGTTTAATTTATAACTGATGACTTACAAATCAATAAAATGAGTATTCAACATTATCTGTATTAGGTTTAACTTAAGGACAATAAAAACTCATTTATAAATACTTATATGTAGAAAATAATATAACAATTAATATATATCTTTTCAGTTATGTGATTCCAAATTAAACATAATGTATGTGGATGCAGCATGCGCAACGGCCCTGGATGATGACACCAATATTAGGAGCAGGGCCTGGGACACCTGAAGAATACTATTGCAACCTTCATTGCTGTGTCAGGAATACTGTTGAACAGTGTATGGGGGTATTAAAAGCATGTTGGTATTGTTTGTTGGCCCATAGAGTTTTTCATTATGATCCAGTTACTAATGGCAAATTAGTGAATGCATGTGTTGTCCTGCACAATATTGCAAATATGCAGAATGCCAAAATACCCGAAATATAGGCTTCTGATGCTGGAAGTGAAAATATGTCTCAGGATTTAGGAGAGGATGCCATAGTTGAGGTTATATAAGATCTTACCAGAGAACAATTGGTGCAGACTGGAATTCGAGATGATATGTTAAATATTTATTGAGTTAAAAATGTATTGAGTGTATGTTTTAAGTGAAAATTATTTATACTTGTATTTGTGATTAAACATATTGTCTTACTAAGATATTGTAAGTTTTATTCGAATATGACAATATTTCTTGTATAAGTTTTAAATTATATTATATAATATTATACATTGTTCATGCTTTGATTCAAATGTGATGTAGTTGTGTACGTAATTAAAGAAAACATTTTTATATCTAAAACTATATTTTTTATTTCTCTTTTAAGAAATTTACACTTTATAGCTTATGTGTTAACTCAAATCATGTTAAGTTTTAAGCTTTCTATGTGCAGGCATCTAAAGTTTATAGGAAGGTAAAACACATTATTACAATTACAAGCATATTTCAAAACCCTACTAGTCCTACTAGACCTATAAGTATTACAAATGCGAAAGTTTGTAAGGATGTTTGTGTGTTTGTTGCTCACGTAAAGACTACTGAACCGATTGCAATGAAATTTTGTACGTAGACAGTTTGACAAATGGAATAACATTTAGGCAACTTTTTATCCCGATATTCTTACGGAATACGGACAGCAGGCGCAGGTAGTAATGCATAATTTAATGGGAATAAAATAATATTTAATTCTCCTCAATTACTGTTTCCCGACAAATCTATTCAATTAGAAGCGTGCATGAATAGTCATATAAAACAAGATTAGTTAAAGATATGAAAATAATATTTGTGATTGATATAAATAAGTTGCATTTTATTAGATGTACTTAAAATAGATTTTTGTTAAACATTTAATAAAACCATAAAAAGCACTTCAGGATAATGTTCAAATTTATATTTAAACTCACTTTCACATACACATGTGTATTTGAAACTTAGAAACAGTAAACTTGTGTACACAAAACGACGTGCTGCGACGACCAAATTCAAGTGTTACGAATTTAGCGCCATAAGTTGTAAACATTTCCAATCCCAAGTGTTCCGGTTATTATAACACGTAAGATTTAAAATTACTCACGTACTTATGGAATGTACGACCAAATGTATATTTTTAATTTTGCTGCATAATGTCGATAAAAAATAGTGATGTTCGGTGTCATAGTTGATAAGCACCGTAATACACCGTGACATGATGTCCACTTACTAAGATACGCAATACCAAATCTTTGAATTTTTAGTGGACATCAAATTTCAGTGATCATCAAAACTTTGTTGATCACTTAATGTGTCAAAATTAGCCAATAGCCCTGCAGGAATTTTATTTAGAAAATGTCATATTCGTGTTTTTTTTTCCTGACATCTATTGGTGAATAATAATACTATTTTGCTTCGTAGATAGCTGGACAACTGAAATAATGTCATATTCGTGTTTTATACGTGTTTTTTTTTCCTGACATCTATTAGTGAATAGTAATACTATTTTGCTTCGTAGATAGCTGGACAACTGAAATAACACATAGGCACTTTTTATACCGATATTCCTACGGGATACGGTTACGCAGCACGCTTACGCGGTTTCAACCGCGGGTCACAGCTACTAGTAGTTTATTTTACATTTGCCAGCTTATCTACACATGTATGAATTTATTATTATCTGCGAATAACCTTACGTTCGCGCCTTCATCCGTCTAGTCAAAAGAAAAATTTGAACAATCTCTGGGTTTTACGAACATACCTGCCGTTTCCGTGAGATTTCCGGAATAAAAACTATCCTACATCCTTTCTTGGATCTCAAACATTATTCTTATCAAATATCACCCAAGTCGGTTCAGTAGTATAGGTGTGAAGAAGAGAAGGGCACATAGACGAAAAAATAGACCTAATTTCGCATTTATAATATTAGTAGGGATGATTAATTTGTATAAGACTACGGGTCTTTCTTTTCTGTTGATATAGATGACAGATTAACATTCTGACTTAATGATTATTTTTTGATTTACAAAAAAATACTTAAATATCTATGTACATGTTTTTACTTATCTCTTTCCATTCAATAAGATATTATTTGTTACAGCTATGCTTTATGTATGTATATATATGTTTATTTATTTATTATTATTTCCTACCTTTAAACAGTTGCTCCAAGATAGTACATATTGTAAATTCATATATCTGTCGGGCTTACTACATATATATTATGGAGTAAAACTGAACATTAACATGTCATTGAATGTATGTCTAGATTATTTTCCCACATGGCACGTATTAATTCAATTTAAATTTTATAAATTCCCACACAATGTTGCTAACTTCACATAGATGATAGAGTTTGTCCCTTAAACCCAAACCGGAGACAGTCTTCTGGATACTAGTATAGTATGATATTATCTGTGCCTCCGATAATTTTTGCAACATTTAAAATTATTTGATCTCCTTTATGGCTAATGGTAAATGGAATATCAATAATTATCAAGAGCATTTTTCTACTCTTTTATTGGACGTGTATTGCACCCTTCATATTACAAATCTGCGTTCGAACCTGCAACTCATCATTGTCGCAAACAGTGTTTACTCCCACAACCTAGTAACTAGATCTTAATCTGTGTCACAACTTACTGTGTTAAATAGATTTCTAGCTCTAGTTAATTTGAGTGGCGAACTCGAACCCTCAATTTGGGCTGACGGTAAACGGTACCTACAAACTTTAATAAGAAATGTATCAATTATAATTGCAAATGGATTTTATTTCAATCACTCTTACGAAATAAAAAGTTTAGGTAAAAGAATAAGATAAGAATGATAACAGCCCTTACAGGTTGGATGGAAGAAAAAATATGTAAAAGTATTGTTGTGCCCTAACTTCTTTCAGCTGATTTAAGTTGTGTAACTCGAATTCAATCTAAATTAGCTGAATTGAAGCTAGCACGACAAATTAAGAATTAGTAACTTCGTTGTAGCGCATCTAATATACACAAATAGTATGTGCAATCTATTCATTTTTGTTGAACTCTACTAGAGTAGAAAACTATTGTAAAGTGCCACAAAAAAAGTCCCAAGGTGATAGTAAATAGTAATTTAACAGGTCCGCCATGTTGTAGAAAAGACCCACCCGCATAAAAAATGCAGATCGCATGGAAAAAACAGTTTCTTATGATTCGTATCTTAAGAAACTGTTGGGAGGGATTGCATTATCCGTCCGGTGGTGCTGATGAAGCAGATGGCAATAACTCCGAATAAGATAAGCCCTTCCGAAGACCCACCAGTATTGACCGGTGGCGCTAGCTACCTATTGCAAAGGGTACCCTGGATTTCTCTCCTAAGTTTGGGCATATGTGAGAGGATCTTGTTATTATAGAACTAGCTAGTGCCCGTGACTTCGTTCGTGCGAACCTTGAACAAATTGCAGGAAGAACTTCTTCCGAATTTCCGCAGATGTCTTTAATTCAAATTAATTTTTATTTATGTAATAGTGTAATAGAAAATACACATCATGTGTAAAAATTTTTGTTACTACACAATTTTTATATCTCCCATAGTTTAGTTGGTCCGAAATAAATGATGGCCCACACTTAATACTTATACAACGAAATAACTTTCATTCAAATCCGTCCAGTAGTTCCGGAGATTAGCGAGTGGAAACAGACAAATAGATACATTTTTTTTGGTTTTGTGCTCTATTACTCTTTTTAAATCCCCTTCCATCATTATTTTTTTAATATGTTCAATGTACAGAGTTTTTTTTACTATTTTATTTTATTACAGTTAGCATTGAAATATTCAAATCGCTCGGCATTTCGACGTGGACAACTTTTTTTATGGTGGTTGCTCTACTTCAGGTTAAGGTTGATAAAAGTTTTTTATTAACGTTCTAGATTTTGTGTTATCATTTGTCATTTAAAACCGGGAATATTGTCACTGATTCTCGAATTGAAAAGAATCAACGCACTTATCTATGAACATAAAATATGTAATCAAATATGCAATTCATTATATACTACTTAGTTATTATGTACAGGATAAGAGATATCGAAAGTATTGATGAAGGGAATAAAGGAAACAACTGGGATGATTATTAAAGCAATACGTGCCTCCGAAAATTCCACTCACCGAACGAAACACAGTTGCCAGCTACTATTTTACACTGGCTTTCTCTGGGGTTGTAATAACTTCCCCGTTGCTAGCTTGCCAAATTCATGCCAAAACGTGTTAAACCTCCACACTAAATATTTAGTAAAAACTCAAAATTAAATATCCAAAACTAACTACCTACCTTCCGCGTGAATGGCCGGCTGTGGAATTGTAGAACATTTATTACATAAAGGCAACTCAAACTAACAATTTATTTATACAGGCAACACTAAGCCACAATTCCTTGATTTATCATAAATGTTAGGATTATGTTTGGTTTGTCCTGGATATAAATAGTTTACATTATGTTTCAGTGAGTATAAATGAATATATAGCAAAAGAATATTAATTAATGTTAAATAGTAAACTTTTTCTCAAATATACTGGGAGTGTCATACAGATGCGCTGACCTTCGTTTTGATGCACAACGCACAACAAAGCATCAAATTGACGGCTGCCCTATTTTCACAACAATCTTTGGATAAAACTATTATATTTTGTGCCGTTTTTCTCGGGCTTCAATAAATACTAAAAATAGATGTGCAACTGTGATAAGTGTTTATGTGGAAAGTTAAACGATAATGGAAACTGCGACTACGCAAACAACTCCAAATAGTGTGTGTTACATTACCACAGAACCTACTTTCTTTTTGACTTTTAGGATAATTGTAGTCAACTTTGGAAAATAACATCAAATATTGGGATCAAGATGAATGAGAGGGATATTCCAAGTGTCCCTATTACAACTTTGGCAGGAGTAGCTAGTTTAACTGACTGTAAGTAATATGCACCTATACTCTTAACATTACCTTGTACAAATGTTATTTAAAAAAAATTGAATGCTGATTGGAAGAATGTGATACAATTTTTTGGATATTGTTCATTAAATCATTGAAGTAAAATTACTTCTAATAATATACCTTTTAATCTTAGGGCATATAAAAAAATAAATAACATTGTGACGTATTTTAAAGCATACCCATAACAAAAATAATATCATAAAGTGTAATTTTGTCAGTAAAATGTGGTTGTGATTGGTTATAACTTAACTACACTAGTGTAGTAGTTTTCATTATAAAAAAGTTTATATAATAATATCAATTAGACTCCATTGCCCTTTTGTAACTCATTCACTACATGTAAGATAATTTCACAATAAGTAAGAATTGAGCTTATTTTGTGTATTTGAATAAATTTATTAGTTCAATATCTTATAAGTGATTTATGTGTGTGATAAATGTTCCATTGGTGAGTTTTCGCTAAATTGTGAGAATAGTTTACCAGATTTTTTAAAAGACTTATTGTGGTTACTTTAACACTTTATTCTTAAATGGTATGGTTTATAGGGACACCTTATGGTTTATTTTTTATTCTCTTTATTGAAACTGCACTAAAAGAAAGGTAGTTAATTACTAATTCTCTAAAATTAAAAAGCTGCTGCTTAATCTTTATTTGCTCGTTGATTAAAAAATTGTTATGTAAGGTGTCCACTACCCAAATTTTCTATACATATACACATACATAAATTTTATAGCTTGAAAATTAGCAGACATTAGAGAACAACCAATTTCTATAATGATTGAGTAATTCAAAATAAAAACTATTTTCTGCTATGTAAATATGCTTTTACTTTATAATCTAATACAGTTACTAATCAGTGATCAATTATAGATGGTAAAACAATTTTTTTCACATTACTGAAAAAAACATTTTTATTTTATTGTAATTGTTATGTTCAACTAAACATATGATAAAAATTTGTGAGCATATAACTAAGAGGTCCTGAGTTTCATTCCCAATGGGGACTGAAAATAAAATGTTATGGTCTGGCAGAACACAGAATGCTCGTCATCTACTTGTCTTGAACTAAGAGACATGGGACTTCAATTATTGCTTTCTTGTAGGAAATTTGAAATGTTTTTATGTTTTCTTACAAGAAAATGTTGATATTCATTATGTAAAAAAGTTTTAATTATGTATGTATTTTATCATTAATATCATTCACTTATAACAAAAGTGGATTTAGCAAAATTCATAAAATATATGAAAACGCTTCTGCTTTCATATAATAAGAAGGCTTTCTATCTTGCTACCCTATTATAGAATATGTCCTTCTTTAGTAATTTTTCATCAATTCAATTCCATAGAAATCATTTTTTAAATATTTGATGCAAACAGGAAATTGTATTACTTAATTCATTGACAAATTTTATTTTCAGTGTTACCAGTGCTTCCTCTCCCTACACCTTTACCGTCAACACTTAACAATAAATCTCAACTTTTTCATCCAAGAGTGGCCGAAGAAGCTGCAATATTACTTGCAACTAGAGATGATAACTTAGTATCATTATTGCTACAATCGCTTATGCAAACTTCGGTCCAACACATGTAAGTTTTTTTTATTTGATGATTTTCAGAATTTTAATTATTTGCATAACAAAAAGAATACTCAATATTACATTTTTTTTCAGAGACTTAAAAGATGAAACTATACCAAATGCTGTTAGTCCAGCTCCACAACAATCTACCCCTGAATTGTTAAAGGCAATCCTCAATGTAAATCCCAATGTGTTTGACCAGCAGCAATCAAATCACTGGGGCAATCATCTAAATACATCAAAATTTAATGGAATGTCACCATCGCCTACATTTAATTATACATCACATTCTACTGTACATTCAAGTCCATCATCCCACGGCACGGCTGTCCATTCGGGATCCATCCCAAATCAACAACTTTTAGCTACTCCTTGCCAATCATCACCACACGTAAACATTGGTTCTCCACCTTCACAAGCCCGACCTGGAAGTCAAGTGAATATAACTGCCCAGAATAACATTTCTCCACCATGGAATAGTGCTAGCCAGTCAAATACATACACAAGCCCTTTGATCAATTCAGCGAACCCACAAAACGGTGGATTCTACAACAGTTTGCTACAAGAAAATAGAAGTTTTGCAACTAATATTAGTGAAGATAAAGATCCATTGTCTATGTCACCAAGCAATATACCTGAACAACAACGACTTATGCAGGGTCAGGATAAAGTATTTGAGCAAGGTGATTTCTTATTTCCTATATTTCATTTAAGAATTAAATTAAATTGTATTACAATAGTATCTTTAATATGTTATATAAATATTTTGTCAAATAATAATTAGTTTCCAATAAGAATTTTTTAATCATGTGATCATTGTACTTAGATCTCTTATTTTTTTTATGAATATATTTATGGTTATGATAAATAATAGCTAAAACAATTTATCTCATTAGATGGTGGTGGGGTGATGACTGGACAATCACCTGCTCAAGCTAGTGTAGCGCCATCACCACTACGACAGGAACCTCAAGTGCCTCAACCTTCAATGGGTGCCCCATACGCGCCCCCACTGGCTACTGCACAAGAAAAACAAGACCAATCAAAAAGTGCAAGTGCTGTCAATAGCAGATATCCTGTTGTAAAAATTGGCCGGCTATCTGTAAGTTACTTTATATTTTCTAAGAGAGTGAGAGTTGAAATGTTAATGTAAAAATTAACAATTTTTTCCTTGCCTAGGAGGGATTATTGAAAAAACACGAATTTACTGGCGATGAAAGAGTGCGAAAGAATAGTACAGTTGAATCGGATTCTGATGATAATATACCATTAAAGGCAAAATCTAAACAAAAGCAAAATACCGCAAGGCCTGTAGATAAAGAGAGAGAAGCAATTGACATGGCCAGAGAAAAGAATTGGGAAGCAGTGAAAAGAAAACACGAGGAAGCCAGCAAAAAGGAGGAAGAAGAAACAGCTATAGGTTTTACTTTAATATGTTATAGGTATATACCCTTATATTTTAAAAATAAGTCCATCTCTAACCTTTTAAATCTTTTCAGTACGACCCAAACTACGAAAAGTTGAAAGGAGATTAGTACCTGTATTAGAAATGCTATCTGTAGATGAACTAATGGAAACGAATACTTATCAGAGATTCAATAAACTAATTGATGCTGTTTTCGAAACTATTGATGATGATGTGATAATAACAGAAGAAATGGGTATGTCAAGTTTTGTTTCAAGGAGGAATATTTCCAGCTCTAAACAAAAAGAGTATGTTTTTCTAATTTGAATATCTATTTGTCAAAATTACAAAATTTTGTTTCAATTTATTACAGAGGGTCCAGATATTCCAGAAGAATTGTTATTACCACGTTACCAAATTCAGGAGTTATGCTCAGAAGCAGCAAAGCTCAAAAATCTTGGTGCTATGGAGGCCATTCCAGCAGACAGATTAGTTCGATTATTAAATATATTGGAGAAAAATATAAGAGCTGCTGAAAAAATGTCTTTAGTTGGAGATCCAGTGAGTTTTTAAAGATAAAATATGTACTGATACAGATATTCTATTTAAGAATTTTATCGACCTTTTCCTTGCCCCTTAAAGCTTGACGTAACTTAAAGTTTATGCCCATGTGAGAAGCAGTTGAGTAATATATTAATATTATTATTTTTAGGATGACAGTGAAGAAATGCGGCAGATTTGGTTAGAATCTGCATTGGAACGAGTAATGTGTGCATCTGATGCATGTTTAACAGCTCTATATATAATGACTTCCCCAAGTATGCCTAAGCGCATATATTTAGAAGATGTTATTGATAGAATAGTTATGTTTATAAAGTTTCAACTCAACAATACTATCTATTGTGTATATGATCCAGTCTACAGTATCCAGATAACTTCTAAGAAAAAAGGTAAATTCTGTCTCTGCTTATTATATGCTTTGGTTAAAAACATAGATTTGAAATCACCGATTAAAATAAAACAATATTTAGACTATGACCGACTTGGATAAATATATAATTTTCATCTTAATTCTGCCATATCTATGACGTCATCACTTAATTTTTCGTTTTAATTTATTTTTCTTAAAATATGCAATAAAAAATATAAACAAAATGATTTGTGTTAGCAAAATAAAGAAAAAGTTTCTTCCTTTTGTAGTCTTATAAACAATTAAATGTTCTACATTACATCCCCAATGTTCGACCAACTTTCGAGGATGGAGCTCTTGGATCCACATGGACCCAATCCTTTAAAATAAATGAACAAGTTGCATGACAAAATGTAACCATCGTATATCACCAGTCGACGGGCGCAAGCGTCGCGGCGGCGGCGCGTCGCACGCGAAGCAGCGCAGCGGCAACTCGAACCGTGCGGTGCGCGAGCTGTACACGCACGCGCACGAGTGCGTCACGCTGCTGGGCGAGCTGTTCGCGGCGCACCACCTCACCGACACGACGGTGCTGCACGCGTCCACTGTGGCCGTGTCGCCCTTCTTCGTCGAGAACATCAGCGAGCTGCAGTTGTCCGCACTCAAGCTGGTCACTACGGTGAGTGGTGGTTGATGAGGAAGGGGTTCGGTACGTGTTAATGTAATGCAGCCAGGAGTTTTAGTTCAAAGGGTTCAATGATGGTTTCAATGGGTAAGTATAGATAATAAATTGAATGATGGTAGATAATTAGCTCTAGATATAAATATGTATTTATTTTATTCAAACACCAATGTAAATATTTCATTGCGAAAATTTAATATTATTCCAATTTGTTGAATTACTGATGCACTTAAACAATGAACGATTCCACCGAGTGGAGCTTATGCGAATATGATATGAGTTATAACAGTCATTAAATTCATCATTATTATTTTTATTTGTCTATCAATCATAGCAGTATTAACAAGAACATTAAGTTTTAAAAAAGAATCCAACCTTTTGTTCAGATATTTACTAAATACGAGCAACACCGGCGGTTGCTGTTGGAAGATATATTAGCGTCGATAGCGCGGATACCGAGCTCTAAACACAACTTGCGATCATTCCAACTGAGCTCGGATCAACACATTCAGATGCTCACAGCGCTTGTATTGCAACTCGTGCAATGTGTTGTAACCCTACCGGAGACACTGTGTAAATCACAAGATAAAGAGAAGGAAGTTGAGCTGGAGAGTAAAAAGGTTGGTGTGGTTGTCTTAATATTGTTTTTATTGTTTTATGTAGAGAAGTGGTAAACATTGTACATTGTATTGTTGATGTTATATTATATAAGTTAAATCATTTCCTAATCAAACCTTAATTGTACCTCAGATTCATTTTTATGTGTGAATTGTATCTTTTAATAATGTCAAAATCTATCAATTTTGAATTCATTAATTATCCATTTCAGCATGTTGACAAGGATCTCTTAATAATATCAAAATATGAAGCAGCAATAAGTGTGGGTGGAACATTCCTGACATCGTTTTTAAATAAGTGCCGAAGTCGTACAGAAGAAGTAGATTTCAGGCCCTTGTTTGAAAATTTTGTTCATGATTTACTTACCACAGTCAACAAACCTGAGTGGCCCGCTACCGAATTATTATTGAGTCTACTTGGAACAATGCTTGTGAGTATTTCATGTGTTATAATTACTTTAAGTATCGGCCGCCAATATCTGCCATGCATATTGACTAAAAAAAAAATGCAAACTATACATGAATACGTTTTCATGTATATTTTGCTTTTTTATTGTATTATTTTCCTTTTTGAAATAGTTCGAACTAGAAAAAAAAAGGTGAAATATTTGTTTCTCAGGTTAAATATATGTCAGACAAATCAATGGAGATGCCAGTTCGCGTAGCTTCATTAGAGTATTTGGGATTGGTTGCGTCGAGACTTAGGCGAGACAGTGTGCATTCGCGTGCTAAGCTGTCTACCATGGACGCCGTGATGAGGGATATTCGAGCCGAGGAGGAGAAGGATGGAACACAAGGACACGTGAGTTTAATCCTTAATAATAACAAATGATTTGATTGACATTTTAATACATTTAAAAAGTTCCAAACAATATTAATAATAATCAGGGAAGCATGATTGGCTATACCTTCTTATTATATGTGTTTCAATTACATTGTTGTAAAATAGGGAGGATTAAGGAATTTGTCTAAGTATTTCAAGACAAATACTTTAATCCAATTTTCTGTTTATATAAACGTACCTTACAATTTTAGACCCCTTCCTCTGGATTAGATGAAGATGAGCAAAGAACAGAATTCTTACAAAGAGTTTTACTCGATTATTTAGCTATCAACGGACAGAAGGATCAAGCGTGGAATTGCGCACGTCATTTTTATATTACGCAGTGGTACAGGGATATGGTTGTACAACCTAAAGCGTCACCCACGAAAAAACCTAAACACAAATCGAAAAAACGGTACAAAGACGAGACCAGTGACGAGGAATCGGATGACGACGAGGAGATCGTAAAAGAATCTAAAAAGAACACGTCAACTGCTGTGCTGTCCGCGGAGAAGTTTAAAACAATAGAACGACGGAAAGCTTTTTTCTTGGAAAAAATCAGGCCATTTCGCTATCAAGGTGGAACTCAGGTGCAAGTAATGCAGTCTTACATAGATTATAGTGGAGCAGAGCTAATATCTCAGTACTTGGCATCCAAGAGATCATTTTCACAAAGTTTTGATAAGTATTTGAGAAAGATTTTGGTAATATTATGCGAGAACACGATAGCGATTCGAACAAAGGCAATGAAATGCTTGACAATGATAGTAGAAGCGGATCCATCAGTTTTGGCGAGGCCGGACATGCAGATTGGGGTCAATCGCTCCTTTCTAGATCAATCTACTGCAGTACGTGAGGCAGCTGTTGACCTTGTTGGCAAATTTGTTCTCAGTCGGCCTGATCTTATTGACAAGTATTATGGCATGCTTTCTAACAGAATATTGGTAAGTAAACTCCCTCATTTAAGATGACAATCTTGCTTTCCAACATTGTATTAAACTTTCTTAAATTTTCAGGACACGGGTGTTTCTGTTAGAAAAAGAGTGATAAAAATCTTAAAAGACATATGTATAGAATGTCCAGAATTTCCCAAGATACCCGAAATTTGTGTAAAAATGATTAGGCGAGTTAACGATGAGGAGGGTATCCGGAAATTGGTTATGGAAGTATTTCAAAACATGTGGTTTACGCCGTGTCCGAACACAGCGCGACCTGGGACTCTCGATATGACGACAGCCACCGCTGATCCTTTGACGAGGAAAGTTCTTAACATCACTGATGTTGTTATATCTTCGAGGGATATGGGATTAGAATGGTTTCAGCAATTATTGACAAGTGTAAGTATTATAATTATAACAAGTAGATGCAACAGAAATTGGTATTAAAGAAATAAATTTATTTTATTTTTTATTGTTTTTCTGTTTGGTGAACTACAATATTTTTAAATATAAAAGTTATTTTAGTTTATGGAAGCTTAATAATTTAATACTTTCAGTTATTTAAACCTAAAGAAGACAAGGATGATTCGACCAAGATTATTTACCAACCGCCTAAATCTTTATTGGTAGCGTGTCAACAGATTGTTGATTGTCTTATTGAACATCTACTACAGTTAGAAGAAACTAGCACTGAGGGTAGGTAGAAAACTTTTTCTAAAATTGATGCATATAATCTGTACGATATTATATAAATTGTTTATTTGTAGGAAATGGTTCATCCCAGCGTATTTTAGCGTGCCTTTCAACATTACATTTATTCGCAAAGATAAGGCCACAGTTGCTGGTAAATCACGCATTAACTCTCCAGCCTTACTTAAGCTTAAAATGTCAGGTAAAATGTTTTATGTTTTTAATACCCTAATAAATAATTATTTTACGTATAAAACAAAGCAAAGGACACTTTTCAAGGTTTAAAGATGATATTAAAGTCACGTAAAGATCGCCAGAGATAGAAGTAATCGTCATTTTGATATATAATTTTTGTTTTTGTTTGATTTTTATAAATAATATTTTGTAATTGCAGAATCAGTACGAACAACAAATAATGTCAACCGTGGCATCCACTTTAGAACTAGTTGTCCCACTAATGGAGCATCCCAGTGAAGTGTTTCTAGCTCAGTTGGAAGAAGATGCTGTTAAACTAATATTGCAACGAGGCCAACTTGTTATAGCGTCATGTATTGCCTGCCTTGCTGCCATTGTTAACAATCTTACGCACAATTATAAACTTATAAGAGACGTCTTTAACCAGTATCACAGTGAGTGGATTGATTTTGTCAAAATCGAATTATTTTTAGTGAAAATATGTATCTATATTTAATATACGATATTTTCCAATTGAGCAAATTCTCCTATCGACTTAAACGAAAACAAAATCATTTAACAGACTCTAGTTGTAATAGAACATATTATCTTACACTTTCTATTTGAAAACAATGTTAAATATTGCCGTAAATAATCAAATGGATTTTTTTAAAGGCCTTAATTAGTGTTTGGTAACAAAATATTTATTTGCGAAGGTATTCTACTCCAATGGAAACAAGGCTGGCAACGCAATCCTGAAGTGACGCGATCACTGCACTCACGACCACATTTTAGAAGAGCTTTATTCATTGTTGGACTTTTACTTAGATATTTTGACTTTACTGACGGTAAAGTTATTGATGGATTGCAGGTATAAGCGATTTATCAATTTCTTAAAATGTATATTATATTGAAATGTTATATTCTACTAAATATACTAACAATAATATTTATTTTATTTTACAGAGTGATATTAAGGAACAAGTGTATAACACTTTAATGTTTTTCGTTAATTTAGAAGATGAGGATTTTGTATCTCACACGCTGAAAGCCCTCGGTTCAGTGTGCGTCAGGCATTACGAATTTATGCTTCGGCCTGAGCTAAAAGAGTTTTATCATCACCTTTTAACTTCAGACCTTGCGCCTGTCGAGATGAAAGCGGATGTGCTTAGAAATATTGAAATGTACTTACAGGAAGAGGAGCAAAGGATGATAAGACAAGATAGAGAATGTGAGTCGTTTATTTTTTTTTAATTATAAATTCTTATGACTTCAGGGTAACATAAAAAAGGAAGGAAATGTTGTATCGCATTAATTGTATATCATGAGATTGAAGTGGAGCTTATCAAAAACTTTGAATCAATTTCGACTACTAATATAAATTGTTGACTTTCAATAACAGATAATATTGTTTGCAAATTTCAATCAATAAGCACTTATTGCTCATATTAATATGAATTAAATTTCTTTGTACTCAGGGTCAAAAAGATCGAAAATGGAGAATCTTAAAGAAATGGGTGATGTGTCATCAGGAATGGCATCAACTGTGATTCAGTTATACCTTAAAGAGATATTGGGTTCATTCCTACACTTGAGCACTACAGTGCGTTCTAGCGCTATGAAGGTTGTGCAGTTAGTGCTTGCACAGGGTCTGGTGCATCCAGTTCAGGTAATTTACATTAAATATTTTGTTTTTTTTTACATTCATGTCTTAAGACGAAATGGTATTCAGATTAATGGTATACAGATGTGTAATTGTTTGTAATGCAACATTTATTTCAGATTGTTCCATATTTAATATGTATGAGCACGGATACAGAAATCACAGTATCACATACAGCTGATAAGAACCTGCAAGAAATTGACAAGAAATACCCTGGCTTCATTCATATGAAAGCTCAACTAGGAATCAAACTTTCCTATCAATTACAGAAAATTTTACAAACTGATAACAAAGGAGTTATTCGAGGTTTTAGGTACGACATTTTATATTTTCAATGGTTTAATTTGGATTAAATGAATGTATTCACAACTGTTGTAAAAAATTAGAAATCGTTCAGAGTGACATGTTTTTCTTATTTGCAGGAAAAAAGAGCAAGACGATTTACCCTCTGCATTAAATGGTTTTTTATATTCATTATTACGGAATACGAGGCCGCAGAGACGAGCGCTTGTATTGTCATTATTAAAGCAATTCGATGACGCATCGGTAATTATATGTTTTCTTTACTCTTATAAGGAAATTTATTGATTATTTGACATTATTAATAAATTTAACATTTATAATTTAAATATTTACAGACTGCGCCGTTGGATCAGATGCTGTTTTTAGCCGACAACTTGAGCTACTTTCCATATCAAGTTCAAGACGAACCTTTGTTTATCATACACCATATTGATATTATTATTTCTACATCGGGATCCAATCTATTACAGCTTTTTCGTGAGGTATGACAAATACATATTTTTTATTTACAGTACTAGCCGGCTTCGCAGCTTTGATATATTTTATAACCATTCAATTGGCGTTTAATAAAAAATAAATCTATTGTATTTAAAGATGTATAAAAAAGTAACATCTTGCATTCGTGCATTATATGTGAAAATTACAGAAACTCGAAATATCATTATAATTATAATGAAACGAATAAATTTTCAATATGGACGCGACAACTTGCAGGGCTTAATAAAAACGAACGTGGAGGAGAAGGAGCCGCTCGACGAGGAGGAGGACGAGGAGGAGGCGGAGGCGCTGCTCGCGCGCGTGCCGGCGGACGCGCGGCCGCTGCGCGACGCCATGCGCCAGGCGCGCGGCTGCCTGCTGCTGCTCGTGCTCAAGCAGCACCTCAAGCAGCTCTACGGGCTCACTGACGCGTGAGTACTGCGCTGCTGCCTTATGTGTTGAGTTCGATTGATACAAACCGACTATGAAATCTTCCCCCTTTTTTATAATCTTTACTAATATTATAAAGTTTATCTGTTTGGTTGAACACGCTAATGTCAGGAACTACTGGTCCGATTTGAAAAATTCTTTCAGTATTAGATAGCCCATTTGTTGAGGAGAGCTTTAGGTTATATATATGTACGACGGACGTAACCGGGGCGGACAACGACAAAAAATGCCCTCACATTGACCACTTATTAAAATAAGTTATAACGTTGTTGCAGAAAAATAAACCAGTACTCTCCATCGGAGAACGTGAAGGTGTACGAGAAAGCGATATCGCGACGGCACGCGCCGCAGTTCGAGCCCAAGGCGACCATGGCGCAGCTGCAGGAGGGCGGCGTGGATGATGACCTGGACGAGCGGGGCCGGCGACGACTCGTCGACGACTATCTAGAGGTTTGTGATTTATCCTTTCAAACTCGAACTTAAACATTTATTTTTTCAATTAGATTTCTTCTTTGCGCTTTAGCTAGCTGCATATATAATCTGTCACAGATTGAATAGGCCAACGAGAGTTACCCAACCGGTTTTATTTTTCTTTTATTTCACCACTTGATGATCACTAAAAAGAATATGTCAATTTTAGCTGCTCGCTGAGAAATGTTACAGTCTGCCAATGCATAGTGATAAATTTATAGATGTAGATTAAAGGCGTGTTTTGTACGTGTCCATTTACTATTCGAATGTTCTTGTTTTAGTAGTGTTATTCTGGTGACATTACGCATATTAAACATGTTTACACACACAGCAAGAAGTTAAGCAAAAAGTCTTGCTATCTTTCAATTCCATTATGAGAAAAGCATATGTTTATAAAGGTATGCTTAAAACGTATACGTTTGCGTTACAGTTTAAGCAGTTGATGCTGAAGTTCGACCCGGAGGAGGAGGAGGACGAGGAGGCGAGCGCGGCGCCGGCGGCGGGCGCGGGCGGCGCGGGGGCGGCGAGTGCGGGCGCGGGCGCGGCGGGCGCGGGCGCGGGCGCGGGGGGCGCGGGCAGCAGCAAGAGCGCGCCGCCGCCCGCCGCGCCGCCGCCCGCCACCTAGTGACAGTGCGCGGCCTCACAGTGAGAGGACACTATACCCCTAGGTACGCACTGACATACATTCTACTCGCAATGCGATACGCCTGCGCCGCGCGCGCGGCGCGCCCGCGACGTGCGCGCACCGACGCGCCCGTGCGCTCGTTACGATTGTGTTGTGATGTGAAGTGGCGAACGTGTTTCACTCGGAGTGCGTGCACGATTCGGAACTTTGTCGAAAACGGAGTGTCAAACGTGTTTATGATAATTCATCGGTGCGAACCCACAGTTATGTTCTATTTATTTCGTCGGCCCGCGACGTGCGAAGTGCGCGCGGATGATGTGTGCGGCCCCGATGTTAAATCTGTTTGTAATATCGTAATCTCTTAGTGAATCACCGCCGTAAATATACATATATTGTTAGAACGTTTTTTTTTAACATAACGACGTTAAGTATTTAGCGACGATCGCAGATAGATTGAATATTGGGACCGACTGCCACTGAAATGTAACGTCGCTCGTTTTGTAATGCAGCAAATCACAGCTCAAACTCAACTTTAGGTTGCGTTTATGAAAGTGACTCGAAACTATTATATAAAAACAAAACATGGTGTAAGCCGTCATAATGGAAATTTAATAATGCATTCGCTGCGTTATATAATGAGCGACGATATAAGATTTCGTTTCGTAACGGATTTCTTATGTGTAGATAATTTCTATGAAGAATAAATTATATTATGTAACATTTCCGAATGAGCGTCGCGAGCCGCGACGGACACTAACGTGTAGGTCAATTTGTTGTCGTGCGTCGCCGCGACCGGTACAAGGAATAGAGTGCATAATTTTTATACGTATCGGCGTCTATGTAATATAGATATAAAAGATTTATGTTGAATGTGGAGGATACTGCAATATGCTGCATTTCGATAAATAAGAGAACATTAAAGTTACACGGATAGATTTTTATTTTTATTTAATTTTTTTCTATTTATTGCCCTTGTTATTTATTACCTTGGTCGAAAAGAACAAATGCTAAAGTATGAAAATATAAATTGATACATTATTACATTTTATTTCTTAATTAATATTTATATCACATTTTAAACCAATTATTGTATTAATACAGTTGTTTCTTTTATGAATGTTCCACAATACAAATATTATCACAAAATTAGTTTTAGTACATATATTTTAGTCTAATTACAGTATTATTTTGTTAATTTAGTTGAAAAATTAATCGTCGCCTATTAACCAGAATTCATTTTCGCCTGCCTTTCTTCAGATATCGCAAATTTATTACAAAGGAAAAAGATGAGAGTTTCAGGTGTCGGTTTTAATTTTCCTTCTGCTACGAGACGCTTGATGTTACGAATCTGTTTTTTGTGTGGGTATTCTTTAGATTTTTGTTCCTCCTGAAATTAACATGAATATTATTATGAGCTGTTTCACTTATACCTTATACAAAACATGATTTACTGTTATGAAATATATGGTAGAAAACATGAAAAAATACATAAACTGACATCTTCATTACGTGTACAAGTACATGTTTATATTTGTAACTATAATTGTTTATTAAATGATAAATAATATACCAGACAGACGCAGCTCATAAGCTACAATTGTAATTGAAGAAATTAACACAAACATAAAACCTAACATTATCATCCATTTCTACCACTTAAACAATGAGAACGATATCGCATACATCAAAATCTGTTCAGTATTTTTCTTGACTGGAATGGTATTGCGAATAACTTGAAAAAACAACTAATTTTTGTTCATCTGGTAAAAGTAACTTAAAATATACCTCGTCTTCCTTGACCGATTGGTCTTCTTGGTTGCTGTCATCCCACATGACTGGGTGCCACGCCCGACGCACGGCCTTGTCTGGCGGGACGAACGGCTGCGGCGGCTTCAAAGGCAGCGCGTTTACATCCACATAGCTCACGTCGTCATATGATATTGCCTCTCCGCTCATTGTCTATGGACAATATTACACAAAACTTACTTTAAAAAAATTTATTTGTAAATTGAAGATATAAAAAAATAATGGATTCCCCATCTATTAAATCTGTCTGTTTAAGCACGAATCCGAAACAAAACTTGTGTCTGTTTGTTTGTACACGTTAATCTCTGGAACTACTGGACGGATTCGAATGATTTTTTTTATATAGGTATTACTCCTGGGCAACATATTGCTACAATTTATTTCGTAAACTGGAAAAACTGATGAAGAGGTACAAAAATTAATGCTATTAGCATTTTCTGGTGAGAGTATAAACTTGAAGATCGGAAACTTTAAGAGCCCAGATACAATATATTGTCTTAGCAAAAGTTGTTCAGTGTGATGGGCATTTTCTGTCGACTTATAATAATCGATATTTGGAACATTTGATGCTAAAATCAACGATATATCTCCGAAAATTCGGGAAGTAAAGTATTATATCTATACCGTAAACCTAATTTAATTAAATGCCTCCAGTTTGTTCACGTTCAAAGGCGACGCGATCGAATTCGCGAGCGCCAGCTAGTGTGTAATCTTAGACATATTCCAAACACTTTCATCGCACAGGTTATAGAAACCTTGGACATATTTTGTGGGATTGTGTTGTGAGGGTTAGAACTAAAAGTAATTAAGTTTATGCATTACAAACTAGTGTACGAGTAGTATATTTAATTTTTTTTTCAGCGCAAAATCAAATACAGCTTAAAATATACTCTATCTGCGTTTAATATATACTTAGTCTGGCCATAAATACTGTTACACTTAATTATAAAAAAATATTACATTTGAATTTCGAATCT
>NC_052121.1:5085374-5088581 GCF_012273895.1 Zerene cesonia | reverse complement strand
AAGTAATAAATGTTATTTGCAGTTAACAATTTTCTTTTTTCTTTATTACAATATTTATGGCAAGACTAGGTATAAGATCAGAAACTTATGAAAGTTACATAAAACTGGCATTTTAACTAGGGTGATAATCATATAAAAAAATTATACAAATCGATACAGATTTTACTACCTCAAAACCTTTCGGATAAATGACACCCAGGAAATTGATCTAAATATTACATATAAAACACTATAAAGGGGTGTCAATTATATATGTTGGGGTGTCAATTGTGTATGTATAATGTTGTGAGGCGTTTTTAGAAATTTATCTACCATCTCTCTCTTATGGTGTGTTGATTAACCCCTACCTCTCCGCTCCCATTCTAACAATATTTTTTTTAAGTTGTGATTCTGGAATTGGGTTCATTTTAAAAAGAGAAAAAAAATTTGTACGTTTACTTACATTTAGCTAAGACCGCGAAATAAAAAATATAGTTTTATAAAATTGTGTACAGTTTAATCATATTTTGATGAAGAATCATATTAAACTTAATTCGAAACAACGATTTTCTCGTAGCAACCTATTTGCTGCTTGTATAAAAGAAATAGGTGATATTTGCTTTGAATGTATAACGAACGACACTCATGTAAGATAGCTCCTTGCTGATCAGCTTGAAACAATTTTGCGGCATACAGAGTTGCGACGCTCGATTAGTATTTTAAAAGCATAAAAACCGGATAAAAACGAATCTAAATAATAAAATTTTACATTCTTGTGTCACATTGTTATTTGCCAAACTTCTCAGAAACGGTTGGACCGATTTTTATGAAATTTTATATATGTAAATTTGGTAGGTCTGAGAATAGGTCGTAAATTACTTTTTAAAGCCTTAAGTGATAAGGCGTCATTGTTTCGATCATATTCTTATCATTTAGGGTTATATAAAATAGATGTTGGCTGATTCTCAGGCCTAGCCGATATGCACACCAAATTTCGTTTGAATCGGTCCACGTTTCGGAGGACTAAGGTAACTGACATTGTGACACGAGTATTTATATATAAGAAGATAGAGATGATCCCTATTTCCCTTAATCACCATTACGCGTAGGTATACGGCTGGACCGATTCAAAAAATTATTTCACCATTAGAAAGCTGCAATAACACTGAGTGACGCTATATATATACTACGGGTGAAACCGGGGGAACAGCTAGTTGTATATAATATTAATCAACAAATCCGTTTTGGAAATAAAATAATTTCTTCTAACTAAAGCTGTGTATTACAAGGCCTGTTAGTAAAAAGTTACTAAAAGCATTCAAAGGAATGGAATTGTGATCTTCATTAGTACGCTTTTTTTAAACTTCATAAAAACGTACAGGGTTTATATGTAAGGCATACTATTTGGACCTTCCTTAAACGGACAAATTACATTCAATCAAGTCTCGCTGACAATACAATAATTTCATGAGTTAATCATATTATTCTGATCGAAGATTATTTAAATTCCCCTACTATATATATATATATATATATATGTATACTCCGTACAAGGGTGGAAATAATTTAGGTGAGTCTATTATTAGTGTTTTTTTTAATAATTATTTATTTCGTAAATATAACCGATCTCTCAATAGGCCTTTCAGATATTAATAAACTATATCGAACTAGCTTGAGCCGGTTGCACTAGAGTACCTGCAAAAAAGGTAGCCCATGTGCAAATCCAGACTATAATCCAACTATGTACCAATGTTTATACCGATCAGCTTTTTCATGTTCAGGTTTTGCGTAATAGAGCGCCAAATATCCATAGATTCTTACAAACTTTCATCTTTATAATATTAGTAGGATTAATAATAATCGGAATTAGATTTACTGGCATCGAATGTTAAAGACATCTATATTTTAATATGACGTATTGATCATTTTACGATGCACATGTTCGAACACTGTACAACATTCTAGGCTTTACTGAGAGGCCAACGCTTGGTGGTACAAAAATAAACACGGCCATGCTGTAAGAAACAACTACGCAATTTAATTGAATTGGATATTTGGCACAGATACAAGAAATCATTTTTCGACATCGTCACTTGAACGATTTCTTATAACTATTTTAAATTGGATCATTTCGTAAATATCAATCAACACTTAGATACCTATCTATTATAAATAAATGAACAGTACCTAGGTAGGTAAATTACTTATTTGCATTTCTAAGGCTGAGATTATTTGCTTTATCTAAAATTGTCTTGTAAGTAAATAAGCAAGTACGTAATCAGCAATGGAAAAATATTAAGAGAGAAATTAAAGAATTTTATCCGTTTGTACCTAAAGTAAAAAAAAAAAAATGTTTTACCGGTGTCAGAATTGCGCTTAATATAATGAAATGATCATATATACGCTAAACAACGTTAGTGCGCTAATTAAGTACTAGCCGCTCCCGGGTTTTTCTGAATAAAAACAAAATGTAGCCTGCTGGTGAAAGTATTCGAATCGGTCCTTCTTTCTCTTTGAAATATTTGTGTAGATAAATATTGTTTGAGAATTACTTATAATCACTCTTTTCGTTTTACACACCTCTAATATTTGTTTTTGATTCTACGACGACTCTAGCGCAAATAATTTTTTTATAGTAAGGTCCTTGTGCGTAGGTATTTATTTATTATTAACTCTAACAAACACATTTGTTTATCAGATCTCACGGTTAGAAACAAAGGCGCACATTTACCGTCACAATGTATTTTATACCGACTGCAAAAAAGGGGGAGGGTCTCAATTCGACAGCTTTTTTGTGTTTGTTACCTCAGAACTTTTGACTGAGTAAACCGATTCTGATGGTTATTTTTATTTAAAATCTGATGCCTCCTGTGTGGTTCTGACAATTTGAAGGCAGAATAATTATATATTATTTAATGCAAAATATTAAATAAAGAGACAGAATTGATAATTAAGAATTATAAGAAGACTTCAGCTTTGCCTATCGATTGATATGTCTTATAAATTGACAAAAAAGTATAGCAACTATTTAGTTAACTAACGTTAAGTTCATTAACGAAAATTTGTTCTATGTAACAAGGGAATTAAATATTTACTCACAATTTAAGTCTTCAATTTACAATTACAGCACACAAGTTTTCTTAATGCTTCGTTCAATACAACAAACAATTCCACGTTCGATTTCGTTGATATATTAATAACTTCTAAAATCACAGTTTATTTGTGTTA
>NC_052121.1:5082177-5084374 GCF_012273895.1 Zerene cesonia | reverse complement strand
TATCAAATAAATAGTTTAAGAGATATATCATAAAAACCGTTTCAACCCCTATTTTCAAGATGGCGGCCGTGGGATAGGGGTGGCGACCCCACAAACTTGGTTTTAGCTTTACACTGACCCCCCCTGCACATCAAAAAAAATAAAATTGCGTCCTCTAAAAAACGCAACCCCAAATGTCACTTTTCAATGGACTAAATGGTTATATTGGGGAATGAATGTTTTTAAGTGAACTCATTATTGTAACTTGTTTGTTAATCATTAAATTTCTGAACGTTATCCTTTGTACGGATCTCTTGACTTTTTTATTGTGAACAAAACTTTGAATGCTAACCAAATGAATGTAATTCAACTTTTTATTACAGCTAACCATTTAATAGCTATTTCATAATTACGTTCCTTCATATCAAATGGATAGATGTGAATTAAAAACAATTTTTTGGCCATTCTTTATTGTGTAATTCTAAACACAACAATAATCGATCCTTTTGCAAACATTGAAGTTTTTACAACATATAGTCTAATTCATAACGAACAAAATGATTATTTGGATCATTTTGTATTCGTGGATAACCAGCTACAAGAGCATCTTGACCACCAATATACAGGGTGTTGTAGATCTTCCAGTATACATCACGGACCTTTCTCGCTGGATGGAACAAACCCTAAAAAAATTATATACATTAAATCATTAGCAAAATCATTAGATTAATAAATTATTCAATGCAATACACAATTTATTTGAAATAATTCACATGGTTCAAATAGTTCTCAGACTGTCTATAATAGTATTGATCAATGATGAGAGCGAGATCGAAAACATAAGGAAACTTTCCTATTCAATAACATATTATAATCTCAAAACAAACCTGCAGGGCATATTGCAGTATTTTAATAGGGCCCAAAGCAACTCTCATGCCTTCAACTGCGTCCATAAACGCTTGTACAAGATGGGGCGATGTCTCAAAAATATTCGGCCAAACATGGTTTAGCAAATGGATAAGAGCATCTTCGCAACCAAACCCGTACACTCCCAGTGCCATGTGCTTAATTGCAGCACATGCAGTTTGACGATGTACAAGATCTCTGAAATATAACAGTTTATCAATATTTTCTAGTTATTTCATTATAAATCGAAAAAATATTTTTAAATGAATAGTTAAAAAATAAAATAAATATATTAATAAATATATTTATTTTATTTTTTAACTATTCAATAAAAAAAAAGATATGATAGCAAAAAAAAACGACAATGTACACACTACTACATACATATCTGTTTGAGAAAAACATTTTCAAATATTATTTACCTATCCATTAAAGCATCCTCCAACAGTGGGCAAACGGCATAAATATAATCTTTTCCCATCTCTCCAATGTATTCAAATAAGAAGGATAATGACTTGAGCACACCATTTTGTACATTCAACTCTGGTACTCTATATTCATTCATTAAAGCTGGCAATACTGTGAATGGTGAACATGTTTCTGCTACGATAGCGATGGCGACTGTTGTGCACACTCTGAAATAATTATAATTATCGATTATGTGGAAAGAAGTTAATAATGAAGAGAATTAAATTTGGCGATTTTCACATCGACAATGGACGGAACTGTGTGAAAATGGCCTTTCTGGTATTTTTTAAATTTTTACTAATAACTATTATCTACTCTACTATTATAATCATTTTTTTTGTTGACATTTATATAAGTATACATTAATTAAATACTGCAGTCATTGCCTTACCTATTTTGTCTCTCCTGAACCTTCAAATTGTTTAGTAAAGTTGCCAATACGTCATGCGGACCGATAGCTTTAGCGATATAACCAAATGTGTTCACCGTCGCTCGCCTGATGGCTTTCTTGTGCGCTTTCAGCAGTTCCAGAAGCTCAAAACATATCCTCATCCATTCCCTAGCAGATACAAATTCCGGTCCTCTATCGGCGATACGACCGACTAGATCAATACAGTTCTCTTGTACCTTTTCATGTCTGTAAAAATATAGATATTACCGTGTTAATATACATAAAATATAAAGTTAATAACAAAATATGTACACTTTTATGTAAGACTTTATAAAATTCGAAATAACATGCTGTAATCAATATCGCAAGCAAATTTATGATTGATTTTAGTCAATGTTAAGTATTTAATATTACAATAAAATGAGTAGATTGTTAACAAGAACAAACAAACAT
>NC_052121.1:5069510-5081177 GCF_012273895.1 Zerene cesonia | reverse complement strand
AAAAAAAAAATTGCGTCCTCTAAAAAACGCAAGGTTAGGCCTAAAAAATGTAACATTTCAATGGACTAATTTGTTCAGCAAGATTTTACAATTAATCAGAAAATAATATAGGTGTTATGAATGTTCTGATTGGTATGCATTTTTTAAATTGAGTGAGCAGAATGACTGTGAATTACTTTCTTATAAAAATCGGCAATTGCATTAATAGTTTGTTGAGTAAAAGCAAAACAAGACAAGCAAAAGCACTTATTAGGAATAGTTTAGCTAAGAGGATGCTTCGGCCGTACGAGCCGAACAATCGGAGGGAGTGTGCCGTGGAAGCAGCTAGCGAGTGATAGAATCGGCTATAGGGTATTCCCCAAACAGAAAAAAAGTAGATTGTAGTTATACAATGAATTGTTGTATAAAATAAAGTTCATTGCTTATGCACTGGGTGCTTACCAACATTTTATTAAATACTAACCGCTCGCCACGACTCCACTCGGATAGATTTTTTGATGACTATTTCAGATTAATAACAATTACTTTATAGTGCAGACCACACGTAGTTGACTAATCTGTGACTTTTTCACACAAAAACCGAAACTGGGATATATATACTTTTGAAACAATAATAATCGCCACATAAGATAATGCTATCTTTCTATTAAAATTTAAAGAATCGGCAAACGATGAAACCCTCAAACCTTTTTTATTTTAAAGGAATTATATAAATAAAAGGCAATTTGTAGATATACATAATATATTTGATACTCGTTTTTCTTATAATGCTCCCATAAAACATTTAAGCGCACTAGCGACTTGCAAGTTTAGTATACAATTCGTCTAATTAATCTATAAAAATATGACATGGAATACTAGAACTAACGAATATGTGACTAGAGATCTTTGTCTTAACAAATCATTCGTATAAATCTTAGGAATACAAAACCATAAAAACAAACTTCACCGCTAGAAGACAAAACTAAATACCTTGTACAGTCTTTTAATATTTAAAAATAGACATTAATATATGTTTTTTTTTAAATGAATATAATGAAATACTGATTGCAACATTTGACGATACAATATTATAAATTTCGATCAAATAATAATAAATATCGATTGTATGTTAATACATCCATAGTACATATGCTACCGTTAAAACCCGTTTTATAACATAAAACGGGAAAAACTCCCTAGTTAGAATTGATTGTAAGTAAGTGCTTTATAAAAATTAAGATTTAATAACGCTCAAAAATTAATATTCGTTACTAGTTAAAAAAGGAGAACTTTCAAACAATAGCAAAAATTTTATGACGAGTTGGATCGTCGAACCTGCGTCATTCGTCGTACGGTGGAACCAATCAAGGGTGGTCGAGAGGACAAACGCGTTTTTCGCAAGTGAGTCTGACTTTAAACTATTTCGACTGAGGTTTTACATGAGTTCATATTGGTATCTATGTATTGTTATGAATAAAAACAATGGAAATAATAAAAGTTGTGTAAAAATAATTTTGTTGAGAACATATATATAGGAAATCCAATAGTAGTATAATTGATGTTTATTGCTACTGGTATTATAGACTAGTTGAGGATTACTTAATTCTAATTTCAGAAAGACATTTAAAAGTTACGACTAACAAGGGAAAAACATTCCAACAAAAACGGGTTTAAACCACGTTTTAACGATAACACTATGTAACATCAAATTGCCACTGATTAACTTTTATCGTGAAAATTAAAAGAAAAAATATTATTGAAATGTTTAGTATTCATTATATTTCTAGTAGCGAATAAAATCAAAAAACTAACGTTAGGTAAGAATAAGGTTATAATTTGGAAGTGTAGTAGAAAAAAATAAATTTCAGGAATATAAAGTTTTTTTTCAATTATAGCCTAGATATAGTCACTATTACAGAACGAATATTCAACACAGATCAGAAATTAAAACTACAGAAAAAAATAATTCTCTTAATAAATATTACCTACTATAAAATCATTATTGTTATTGCTTGTGCGAAAAAACCGCGAAAGCTAAATAAAGTATACGTTAAGACATTTATATATAACTATAATATCGATATGAGCAAATCAGGAAATTGAAATCAGCCTCTCACAGATACATAAACTAAAGGAATGTTTAAAATTTGCTGCCAAGCGATACCAGCCACGTTGTCCGCAGTCACACCGAGACGTCTGTGTAAGGTGCCATCTCCTCTCACCGCCCACACCTCTTGTCCCATACACGACACGTGTTTGTATGTTATATCACAATCTGTAATTAGAAAATATTTTTATTGACAACACATAATTGTTAACAGAACTGGATATAAAATTTGAGAAAATTATTGGTGTGATTACATCAAAAATATCTCTTTTTATATCCTCAACATTTTATTGCATTTCGATGCTGACACTTCCATTTATTCTATTTGATTCTATGGTATTCTTGTTGAATACTTACTGATAATAAAATACTAATTTTAAAAAAAATAAAATAAACTGCCCCTACTGTGCTGTGAGCACCCTAGTAATCTACACTAATATTATAAAGAGGAAAACTTTGTTTGTTTGGTTGTAATGAATAGGCTCAAAAACTACTGGACCGATTTTAAAAATTCTTTCACCATTCGAAAGCTACATTATCCACGAGTAACATAGACTATATATGTACCACGGGCGAAGCCGGGGCGAACAGCTAGTATTTAATAAAAAAGTATCATCAAAATTGGTAAACTCAGTTGCAAGTTCTAAGGTTCATTCCTGAAGTTGGTTGAAAAACAAAACATGTGGCCCAAAAGTGTCTTAAAAAATTACCTGTTAGATATTTCCAATGTTTGCCAGCTTGTTGCATTGGTGAAATATCAGTTCTTACAGCCAGAATCCCATTAGCGAGGAGAACCCAGGCTGACGACATGGTTAACGAAACTAGCTTAGCACCAATGCCCGTCTTATTTTGGCCATAAGGATAATTACATTTAGGCGCCTCAATGAGCCTCCAACTTACACCTCCTGGGTTTTCTTTGGTCACACCTTCCCTGCAATAAAGCTCTCCTTTTCTCCCCACAGCCCATATTATATTGTTGTATGTACTTATCGCAATAAGGGATTGAGGACTATTTACGTGTTCCCAATGGAGTCCCTGCAATCATTTCAAGTTATAATAATAATAATAAGTACAAATGTGTTATTTTGTAAAGTACTATTATACTTAAAAAAAATCAATTAAATTTTTATAAATACTTTTTGAATTTGATTACTTACAGCAGGTGTGGCTGCAGTAACACCAGTTCTATAAATGGCGTCACCACCTAATGTGACAGCCCAAACAGATATTTCTTTGTCATTCGCCTGGAAATTAAATATAAATAGTTTGAGCATACGATAACAATACATATAATTGGATATGTAAGGGTTACAACCCTTAATTATCCAATTAAAGTAGTGTATCCTCATGTATACTAATATTATAAAGCTGAAGAGTTTGTTTGTTTGAACGCACTAATCTCAGGAACTATTGGTCCGATTTGAAAAATTGTTTCAGTGTTAGATAGCCCATTTATTAAAGAAGGCTATAGGATATATATGTACCACGGGCGAAGCCGGGACGGACCACTAGTTTGAAATAAAACTTGTATCACGATGGAATCGTAAGTTTTTATGTTTTAAATTATTATTACTAATATTTTTACCCATAATGATATATCAAGTAGAGCTGTAGAGCCCGCGCGAATCCAGGGCCCTTCTGTGTGAATTTGAGCTTTTCTGTACCAACGTCGTCGTCGGACGCAATCTGTGAAAATTTTCTTTCCATGGTAAGGCGCAGGGAAATCTGTTGCGTACTGCCATCCGTCATTGTCAACACCACCGGGAGTGCTATAGTCTATCATCCATTCCGATATCTGGGAATTGTATAGACATAAATCAATCAAACCAATCAATACACTACAAATCCAATCCTTGATGATAATGATAAAATATTTAATGTCTGTTAAGAATAAGGTAAATGATACATCAACCAAAGACAAATAAAAGATGTTAAGAGATCAGATATGTGGAATTCTTAATATGAAATTAGTACCCAATGCCAATGTCTGCTGAGTAATTTTGTGTGCTCACGGGTACGCTTGTGTTTTCCTGTCACATCGCTCCACATGTATCTGTCAGTTGGTAAACCAGTTGAAGTATATCCAGTTAATGGATTCCATCTTTGATTTTCATAAACGCAATATGTTTGAGTGTCTGTCATAGAGTGTATGCCCTCATTACTGCCAAGACCTATAAAAAATCAAACATACAAAACTTTAAAATTATATCTATTATTATTATAAAGGGTGCCCCTTTTAATTTTTATTGGTGAGCTTTCCATACTACATCTGTTCAAAAATGTTAAATATTTTTATTGCCTTACCCTTTAAAATACCTCCACCCCAACCACCAGTATAAACCCAAGCTCTGTGATCATGGGATATACCCCATACCACAGTATTTGAACAACATTCAACTTTTCGTAGAAAACCTCCCATTAATTGCCAAAACATCTCATCAGGGCCAATTATAACACTAGTAGAACAATACTCCATAGTGTATAATTTCAAATTTCCCATTACTAATACTGATGTTATAGTTTCTGGGCTCAGTCGGTGTTTGAAAGAACAGAAATTTGTGTCATTTACTATAACAGTAAATCCAGATTCATCACAAATAATTTTTATGGTAAATTCTTGACCTGGTTTCAATGGCAATTGATAACGATCTTCCACCCCCCACTGTCCAGATTTCTTTGTATTACACACAACAACACCCTCATCAAAACGCATATTAAAGTGAAAAGGTATTTCAGTAACTTCACTTTCAATTTTATGCCTTTGTTTTTGAATTTCTGGGCCTTGTAAATTTATATGAAACCGATTTATATCATCAAATAAGCAGCCAGATATTTTAAGAGTACTGCCTGATGGAAAGTTATTGTGTAGAGTAGTCATAAATCCTTTTTGTATGTCTTTCCCAAACACCTGAAATTCTTTAGTGTAACTACCACTCTTTTCAGCCATTAGCTGTGCTGGTGCTGGATCCCAGTTGAGGACATCTCCTGAATTAGTAACAACCCAGATTGAACTGACTGAAGGTCTTCCAGATACCCCATGTATTTGTGATGTAATATCAACCAACACATTAAGCCATTCTTCCTGCTCCATTTCTGAGATAAACTGTATTTTTAAAATTTGTGTATTTTGTGTAGGGATGGTAATTGATATTCTAGGATTGCCTGGTTCAGATGATGTAGTAATACTAGTTACTTCTCCCAAGTTGAAGATATACTTTATGGTACCATCTGGTTGAAATACTGACAGTGTTCCTGTATTTTCTAGGGAATGCCAATAAAGTGAAATGATGCAATCTTCACTGGTATTATTTGTATTAACTAATCTTGCTTCACAACTGCGAGTCCAACCTTTTTCTTCAATAGCTACCCCAAACTTGGTGAGATCAATATTTAAAGTATTTCTAACTTTTAAATCATCTAATATTTGAAATCTCCATTTGGCGACAATATCAGTATTGTGCACATTTTGTGAGTCAGTAAACCAGTTGGGTGGTTGAATGGCATCTACTAAACATGCTCCTGCATCAACAAAGCTCCATGCTGTGTCACATGTGCCCCATGCTGTCTGACTGACTTCTTCGTCAAAATACATTCCAGAATCAAGATCAAATACACTACTATCACTGTCAGGTTGAGCCTCCATTCCCACCACAGATCCCACACTACGAACAGGGCTCCATGCTCTAGGATTTTTCAAAGTTGTTTCATAGCTTTTACCCGTTAAGTCTATATTCTCCACATTCATGCTTGTTTTTTGCTTTAATTCTTTTGAAGGTTTAAGAGGCAAAGTGTTCTCTATAGGAGCAGAGTGTGATTCTTCCCAAGAATTTCTTAAATTAATATTAGATTTGAGCTCAGTTGTATTTTCATTGAGTAAATTTAAACTTTGATGCTTTTGATTTGATGCGGATGAGATAATGCTTGCTGAGCTTGAAGTGCGACTGACTTGCATATTAGCTTGAACCATTCTCCATCTCTTGCCTGTAAGTTCTGCTGGTGTAATACCACTTCTCCAATATATACTTTTGTTTGAACCTCCTATGGCAAATACTTGATCATTTATACCAACTGAAATATGAACCATATTACCATTGACCTCTAGCCATCCACTTCCCATAGCGGCTGATTCAGATGTACCTGCAGCATTACCATCTATACCTTTTCTGAACCAAACCCTTGTATCTGAACTTACAGCCCAAACAACATTATGGCCAACTGATATAACAGATAATTTTGCTTCATTGGGGGACTTTACTTCCAACCATGCTTCTCCTGTTGGTGAATCCTTAGTGATACCTTTTCGTATAATAGCTCGTCCAGACCAAAGCAATGCCCAAACCAATCCTGTTGGTCCAACTGAGATCTGCTTTATATCACAATTTGGAGGAATGCTCACATTTATCCACTTTAATCCTTCTGGAGATGTAGTACTCACTCCAGATCTGTACATAACCCTACCTTGAGCAGTTATTGCCCAAACAGATAGTGACCCTGGAGAACAATATGGAATATGATTTCCTCCAATACTCACATCAATAAATGGTTCTTGGGTTGGATCTTTATGAAGAGGTGCAATCGCACACCAAGAATTCATAGCACTAAACTTTCTATATCTTATCCATTTTCTTCTCCTCACACAAGATTTCCATTGTTTGACTGGTCCAAACTGAGCTGGGAAATCAACTGCATAGCTCCATCCATCATGGTCTAATGGTTGACCATCTAAGGTTAACTCTAGCTGCCAATCTCCTTCCCATTGCCAAGCCATAGATGGCAATCTGATACAGTCAATTGATCTGTCTTTGGTACCATCCTGTGATGAAAAGTGATAACGATCTGTAGGTAACATCCTACCACTAAATCCTTCCAGAGGCAGCCATCGCTCATTCTCATAAGATTCTTCTTTCACTCTTATTGGAATTTCCAATCCATGAACATGTAAGTAGATTTGGCGATCACCTCCGACTGCCCATAAGAAGTGAGGTACAGCTGACAGTGTTTTGAACTCAAGACCTAGGTACATAAATTCTCTCCAACAAGAGCCATTTGTTGAAAGAGCGTACACTTTACCTTCATTGTTTATAGAGAATAATAGAGAGTTGCTCGACATTTCAATAATTATTTTTTTAAAGAATTATAAAGCCTTAATTATTTTCACTTTCCACATGAACTCACTACATTCTAATATGAATCCGAGAAGATCAATCCCATATCAATTAATTACACACATAATCTTTATTAATTGGAAAGTAGACTACTTGTAGGGTACAGAACAAAATTTTGGTCAATAAATATTACGGCATTTTGATATTTATTCTATTTGATTATGTTTCCTAAACAGTTTCTATGGCGTTGTTATTCCTTTAAATATCTTTGGTAAATATTGCTATAACTGCATAACCCAATACATTAAATGTATTCTAATTTATTTTATAGTATTATTTATTTCAAATAATAATGCACAGTTGTAGGTAACTGCTGTGCGAAGTTTTAAGGTAGTAACCTACTACTCAGTTTTGAGTTTGACACAATTGACAAATGACAGAGATATCTGCCCCTTGTACCATGATTTAAACACCTTTTACGTATGGAGGGTAGAGGTATAGTATTATGTTATCTGTGGTAGAGGTAAGGAGAACCGTCTCTGTTGCGAAAAAGTGTCTGTTTATATTTGCTTAATAAAGGTGGCGATATAGAAGTCAAAATGTAAATTTTAAGGCAATGAAAGTAATTAGAATAAGATAGAGAAAATAAGAAAAGGACGAAACAACTTCCGTCTCGTTATGGCGCACTTTTCAAAATAATGAACAATGAAAAAAAATCAACCGAAGTTTCATAATGAATTGTGTGATCATCATTTCTTGACGCTTGATCAATATAGTATTTAGGGAGTAATACGTAAATAAAGTGGACGAATTGCAATTGAAAACAGAGAGAAGAATAATTCTTAAAGACAATACAAAAAACATAACATCCGGTGACCATCACTTATCAACATCGCCTGTTGCGAAAGAAAATCATCAATACCTGTGAGTCAATAATTAATAAAAACTATGTTATATAGGGAAAACCCTATGGTTACCCTATTAAGGTGTCCCTTAAACCTATCCTCGGTACTACCTCTCTCGCTTGACTCGCGTTCTTGCCCTCACAGACCAGCCATATAACCTGCCATAGATCGGAACATAAATTATGACCCGTGTCTGTCAATACAATAAAGTAGTCATTCTTTTTTCAATAAATAATGTATTGGTTGTTATAATAGGTGTCGTATTACTATTTAATTGTGTATATAAATAGTCGATCGAATTTCCGTTATAGGTTGTGCCAACAGCTGGCCAATTCGTGCTCGACTCCCGCATCCAAAAAAGTGTTTAAAGAAAATTGCGATTGCTCTTTAAAAACTTTAAATTAACAACTATTTTTGTACAAAGATTTTAAAGAGCTATTGTGGTAGTCGAGCACGCTTCGGGGAAGTATCACACCCCCACAGAAGACCGGCGAGAAATAGCAATTTATTAACGTCGCAGTTCTTTTGTGCTCAAAATCCAACTTACAAAATCAAAAGGTCATATAAATATGACTAAAAATCGTAGGGTTGGTAGCACCGACATGCAGCTCACCATATCTAGTTGTCAATTGTTAAATAAAGATTGACAACACAAAATGTCAAATATCCCTTGAAAATGCAAATATCATATGCTTAATCATAATTATATAAATTGGCATTTTGTGATTTAAGGCTGAGCAATAAAGTCGGTTTTTCTTACTAACTCATCGTAATATTCTCTTATTACCGATTTACCTTTTTTACTTTATCTTCAAAGAAATAAATTATTATAGTAATCAGTAATGTCATTTCTGTCAGTTCGCAAATCACAATTATGTACATATAGGATACGTTCTTTCCAATGAATTATTCATTACGTCGATTTAAGATTTAGAATTTATGAAAATAACTCATGAATTTGGCAGAACTTCAAGAGAATAATGAAATGCGCCATTCCTATCCTTGACAAAAATAGAATTATAACCACGGTAGTAAGTACTCAAATGAAAAATGAGTTACCTAAGTAAATTCGCAAATACTCTTAGACATCCTTTGGCCAGAGGGATGGCTTCATATGGAGTTATTTGGCCAATATCGAGTTTCATACAGCAAACGTTTGAAGGCAAAAGTTTCAGTAAGTTAGTAGAAATAATTTCAGTGTGCAGTATATTTGTCTTAATATTAATTAATTGTTTACCCTATAGAGGATAATTCATATGATTGGTGGCGCTGTGCACGATTTGGACTGTATGGATCTTGTTATGTTGCTCCAACACTTTACAGTTGGCTGACAATAGCAAGTATTATATGGCCAGCAAATACTTTAAAAGCTGCATTAATTAAGGTGCGTGTTTTATTAGTATTATTAAACCTTAAATCACATCATTGCTTCTTATATTAATACTCCTGAAAGATTTTGGTATACTCTGTTACATTTCCTATAATTATTTTATATTTTAAATAAATGATGTATAAATTTTGCTTCTATTGCTGTATCACAATGGGCGTGCAAATCCCACCTTTAAAACCATATATTTGAAAGCATTTTAATGCTTTTAAACAAAAAAATAACATTACCATTTTTATTTTCTGCTGATTAGAAACTTAAGTAAATTTAATAAGTAGTATGTTAGTCTACATTTGTTTGAATATAAAGGAAATAAACCTAAGTCAATTCAATACTCCTTTCTTTTAACTTAAAAAAAATCATTTGTTTTACAGACTCTATGTGAAACTGTAACTTACACACCATTTGCAATGTGTAGTTTCTATTTTGGTATGAGCTTATTAGAATCTAAAACATTTGATGAAGCAGTGGATGAAGTTAAAGCCAAGTTTTGGCCAACATACAAGGTAATATCTTTTGTTGTTTCCTTTGTATAATTATTGAAGTGAAACTTCTTTAGAATCGTTGTGATTTCAAACCTGATGCAACGGAAAAACGACAGGTAAGAGACGCAAATACAAAAATGTGTAGAATGAAGCCGGCAAAAGTGAGACAGAAATATACATACTATTTTATATTACTGAAGTTTCACTTCTATCGTGTGTGAATCGCAGACACACCTTTTTTTTTAAGAGGCATGTAAGTATATGTTACTTTGCTCAGAAATGTTCAAGACATTTAGTATTTGGCAATATAATATATTTGCAGTTTGCAGTAATTTGTAAAATTATCACTGATTATTTAAAAGAGTAATATCATCATACTCTTCAGCATTTTTCATATTTCTTTTTCCAAGGATTATTATATGGTAACAGTAAATATTTATGTATTGTAAAACATTAAGTGAAGCAATTCTCACAATTTATATATATCTATGTACATATTTTTATTTTATTGAATTTCAGGTTGGTGCTTCTGTCTGGCCAGCAGTAGCTGTAATGAATTTTTGGCTTATTCCTCCAGCTAATAGAGTTCCATTTATAAGTGTTTGTAGTCTTATATGGACATGTTTCCTAGCCTATATGAAACACTTGGATAAGGAGGAGGTTCCTCAAACATTTGTTCACCGATCTGCTAAATTATAAGAAATTTTATACATTTTTATTAGTTCAATATTTAGATAAATTTATTGTGACATATAATGTCAAAAATATTTTATTTTATCATTGTTTTTGTTAGTATGTAATATGTATATGATACATAACATTACTTTAGTGTGATATTAAGTTATTAATTAGAGTATTATTTTTGTATCACAATAAAAGAGCTTTTATTTTATATAAATAGGATGTCAAGAATTGCAGTATTTTATATCAAAATAAATTATGATAATCTACCTCCTATAATTGTTATATGATGTGTGATAACCGCTTAATTAAGATTATAACATATCATAGAAATAAATGTAAAGTCATAATAAACAAGGACTCATATTTCCTCAACTTTTAGTTCCGGAATTGATTTATGATATGTAGTCAACCAGTTGTATTAGTCACGAGTCGTCAAACGTCGTTGTTTTTAATTTTGTTGAAAGAATTTATTACATAATAAACATTTGTATACTGAATTTTCTAAGAATTTTTAAATCGGTACATAATATATTTTTTTCATCGGTATTCATACATGATTAATAAACCATTCCACACCTGAATTTTTATTTTTATTTTCATGGTGAATTTTCCATTTACAGGTAAAAATCCAACACAATTTCAACAATTCACAGTGATTTTATAGTTATGTGCTCGATTTTTTATCTTATCTTTTACATCCACTGACACCTTTATATTTTAGACCAATATAAATAAATAAATCTGTGATATTAAATTTAACTCTTACTAAATTACGTTTACGTATACGTTATGAAAGGTTACCTTGATGTGTGGTTCGCCGCGCTTTTATATGACCATTCGAATTAATTAAGTCGGTGTTATCGATGACGATGTGCGCTACGAGATGATTTTCTTGTTATATCTTCTTAATTATTCAGTGCAAGGGGCATGTACACTTTTTATAATTCATAATAAAATACTTTTTTCAGATTTCTAAAAAAATCATACGTGGGAGGTGCACCGTGTACATGCT
>NC_052121.1:5058383-5069390 GCF_012273895.1 Zerene cesonia | reverse complement strand
AATTCTCATGTCACAGTTTTCGTTGCCATACTCCTCCGAAACAGCTTGACCGATTTTGATGAAATTTTTTGTGCTTATCAGGTGTCTATGAGAATCGGCCAACATCTATTTTTCATACCCCTAAATGATAAGAGTAAGGCAGAACAGCATTTGTCGGGTGCAGCTAGTATATTTATATAATTGGAATCACGGAATCGGCTCCAACGATTTTCATGAAATTTAGTATATAGAGGGTTTCGGGGGTGATAAATCGATCTAGGTAGGAATGTTTTTTAGAATATGTCATATTCGTGTTTTTTTTTCCTGACATCTATTGGTGAATAATAATACTATTTTGCTTCGTAGATAGCTGGACAACTGAAATAACACATAGCCACTTTTTATACCGATATTCCTACGGGATACGGACTTACGCGGTTTCAACCGCGGGTCACAGCTAGTAAGCTTAATACCTATACCTAAAATTTAAACTCAGGTTAAAAATATACCTATGTTCAGAGAGCACATTAAGTACCTACCTATGAACCTAATGAATATTGTGAAACTAATTAAACTAATGAATCTATCAAAAATGGAAATTATAAAATGACATTAATGAACCACAAGGTCCACCGGACAGTTCTTTGGCATAATTAAGTTTTTTTTTTAATTGATATGATTTTCAAAAGAACAACTAGTGTATTGCGGACTCCTTAGAAATTGTTTTCCGTATGTAAATGATTTATGTTGTATGGCGATCCAAGTGTTTCTGAAAGAGGTGTAGTTGAATAAATTAAATGTTTTAGTTTGAGTTGCTTGTACCGTGAAAAGGTCATTTCGAGTTGCAATAGATCTTCTATGTCATTATTTCAAGTTGTACCTTTATTCAAGTTCCTTAGATTCGCTTCATTCGTTGCGGCGTGAAAATGAAAACATTACACATTCTTTCATGTGTAAGATATTAGCACAGTACAAAGTATTAAATGCCGAAAAATGCTGTGAAAGTAAATAATTGATTAATGAAAATTGCGTCAAAATAAATCTTTGGATATAGCCTACTACTATATACTATATAGCCTACTACTTAATATAATAAACGCGAAAGTTCGTAAGAATGTATGGATGTTTGTTACTCTTTCACGCGAAAACAGCTTTTACATATCGGTATGAAATTTGCTGCAGAGATATATTACAGTCCGGATGAATAAATAGACTACCAGGCATTTTAACCAGGTACCACGCGAGTGACCGAGTGACGCCGCGGGTTACACCTAGTTATATATACGATAGTATCACGATTGTAACATAAGAATATTTAAAAGTGATGACTGCTGAAGATCGTCACCTTAATACGAATCTCAATGAATAAAAATTAAATTATTGCTTATTTAATTTTAAAACATATTATACGGAATACAATAAAAAATCGATTTTTATTTTTTAAATGATAACATTTATTTATAACATAACTTAATATTATCACATAGGAAGTACACAGTACACATAATTTACATGGATACTAGGTAGATAAATATTATTTTAAATTAATATGATTGAGTAATATTTAATTATTATTTATATAAAAGTTCAGACACAATTTTATTACATTGAATGAAATAAATTTTATGTTGAATAATAAACCTCATCTCTATTCGTACACGAAAACCACCTTCCCTTAAATCATTTTTTTTGGTAGCTTGTCCACAGCTTTATAAATGATTAATTATTATTTTCAGTAACTATATAGATTTCTTATATATTATTGGTTATTATCTAATTTTTAAAATCAAAGTTACACCTTACAACAAAAATTTCAAAGACACGTGCTATATTAAGGTTTTCAGGATATACTTGAAAACTTTATAGTGAAATTAAGGAAATTACCAAAAAACGCTAGCTGAATAAATTTACTGATGACCGCGTCTCCTACGTCACAGCAAAAAATTTTTTACAGTCTGTTGCGGGTAATCGTGGTCAACTGACCACCAATGCTTGTAATGTTAATATGAGTGTCGTAGGGTAACTAAATCTGATAATTTGTTTTAAGATCCCGAAAGACAGATGAGACAGGGATCTCAATCGTCTTAGACTAGGAAAAATTCTAGCTCCAAAAAGACAGAAAAGAGTAGGATTCCCAGTTGGAAAAAAGCCAAAAACATCTCCGATCTATGAGCAATACTACGACGAGTGCTGATGCATCGTCAATGTTTTTCTAACCAAGAAAAAGACATTCATCTCTTCTAGAACAAGGTGGATCAGCTGGTGTTATCCACCACTGCTCATAGAATGCCTGCATTTATTAAACCCCTTTGGAATGAAAACGAGATCAAAATATGAAAATAAATATGATCGCAATAATTAAGATAAGTTACGGTAATTTATATGTATTAATATTATAAGCATACACAGAAATAGAAAAAAAAACATTTACTTTACGACGTCTATTACTTGCTAATCTATTTCATTACGTATACGCCAAAATTATTTTTGTACGATAATTGATTACAATACTTTTTTTTTTTTTTTTTTTTTTATGTCATAGTCGGCAATGGAGCTGGTGGGTCGCCTGATGGTAAGCGCTACCACCGCCCATGAACATTTGGAGAGGCATAAGGTCAATCGCAGACCTTTCGCCTCTACAAATGGATTGCCGACTTTAATTGGGACGGGAATGGGAAAGGATTGATGAGAGGAATAAAGGAAAGGACTGGGAAAGGTAAGGATAAGGATATGGACCTCCGGCTCCCCAACTCACCGCACGAAACACAATAGCAAGCTATTATTTCACGCCGGTTTTCTGTGGGGGTGTGGTACTTCCCCGGTGCGAGCTGGCCCAATTCGTGCCGAAGCGTGCTCGACTCCCACAATAAAATACTTGTATCTTACCAATACATTTGCAACAAATATAACATGCATCAGAATAAAGGAGAGACACATTAAATATGACGTCTCTGATGGATTATATTTATTTTTATTAATTCTATGTCATTAGTCTGCTTCCCAGTTTGTTTGAATTTTTTTAATGTTTTATGAGTGAACGACTTCTATACATTTCAATGATGGGTGCTTCAGTAGGATACTCAATTTTCTTTTCGTCGTTTAGGACGTATGCGAATCCATCGAAATGACTGAATTCCTTCGATATTTGATCTTCTAAGTGGTAAAGACGACTAGGATGCGTCAGTTCTATAAGGTTTTCTGGAATGCGTAAACCAAAATTTTTACAAGTAGAAATCATCACAAGTAGCATCAAAACATTGTTTTTCATACAATACACTTGATCTCCATCTTATAAAATTCCCGTAAAAAAGTCAACTATTCTAGATAGATCTAGATATAAATTTAATTTCTCACCTTGTGCGACATATCTTTCAGATTGATCAGCGGCTGTAACGCGGTAAAAGGGTTGTTTACGACCAAAGTACAAATCGTCGACGGGTATATGCACGTGATCCCCGGTCAAATCCCATCCACGGATAATGCATATATAATCATATTTTTTATGATAACATATCATTCCTACTGCATAGAGCACATTGTTATCGTGTTTCTTGAAAACAAACTAAAAGAAATTCATGATTACAATTATTAAATATTTTTAGCGGCCTAGAGATAAAGTTAGATAATTTTATATACTTACATTGTGGTTCGCGGATTCCACGGGTTTATTTAATGTAGATAAAGCAATAATGATTTGACGATAGACGGCATCCAGCTTCAAAAAGAAAACAAACAGTGTTAATATTTTCTAAATAGGAAAAGAATCAAGTTATTTTATTTGTACCTCTACTTACATATTTTATGCTCAAATTTGTATTTGTAGCACACAGGTCTTGATGTTCAATCAAATAAGCAAAGAAATTCTTATATGGATTTTGATGATTTTGGCTTGTCCCCAAAAAGTTCAGTAAATGCAATGCATTCTGTGTATTCCTGCAACAATAATTTTATTTAAATAAAACTCATGATTTGAATACAAGTAATTTCATAATTAAATGTATATTTTACCAATTCCGAATAGCTCCCATTGTTATTAAATATGATGAATACACATATTGTAGCAAAGAATCCGGGCAATACGAATAATTCGATCTCTGGGTACTACTTGAAAATGGGCACCGACGTTTCGGTTGTAGTTCTCCAGTTTCAAGGGATATAGTGAACAGAAGAACATTATGAGGATCTGTATCATCCAGCCACTCTAAGAAGAGGTGATTCGGAAATGCAATCAGCTCTAATTTCACTCCACACTTCCTTGCCACTGCCTGATATATAGCCGCCATTACAATAGCATTGCCACATTTGTTTTTGAGGACCTGTATTTAAAATTATTCGAATTAAGTAACAATTTTTTATGTTTGCATAATAATAATAATTATCACTTTTTCCCCATTTCGACCACGGCGACTGCCAAGTATCGACGACACAGCAGGTCAGCAATGCCTTCTTACATACTTGCAAGTGGCTGATCTACCCAATTTTTGACGAGAAATGTACAATATAAATACTATGCAGGAAATATTTATTATGGATGCATTACCTTGACGATATTTAAAGTATTAAGGTCAGCAGCTGGAGTGATTGCAATGCGCCGCTGGCCATACAGCACTTGGGACATGGCTGTAAGTACTTCTTTATCTGTAACTTTCTTCCACCCTGGAGGTGGTGGTTTGCGCGCACGTGCCTCGCGAATTGCATCTTTTACATTTTCAACAATATCATTTAGCTGTGAAAAACTTATTATTAACATAACTGTATAATAAATAGCTTATTAAAATTAAAATCAGAATAATACAATATAACATTTTAAATTATTAAAACACTGTTACTATAATATAATCACAAGAGATCTGGTATAGTCATTTTAAATGGAAATTTGTTAAATACATAGGATGAAGACAAGACAACATGAATAAAATAAAACATCTGGTATTCCACAATATCCTTGTACGTAATTTTATAAGGGCCAATAAAGTTTGCAGTCCCCATAAAACTATAAGTCTACAAATATAATCTGGTGAACATAAAAGCTGAATAGTTAAGGAATCATTTGAAGGCATTAAATTATAATAATAATAAATTAACAAATGTTAAATGGATAAATACTGACTGCATCATTCACAATCTCATCCAAGTAAAGATTGGCTGGATCAATCCACTGGACAAAGAAATTCAGTACAACCTCTGGCATGAGCTCTTGTGCCATCTGTAACTTCACCCATTTGATGGTGAGGTAAGTATGAAATAGAAAACGAAGAACACCCTTTGCATAATGCATATCTGTTAAAGTGTAGGGCCTGTAATAAATTTGATATAATAGAATAAACATTATAAAAGTGTATCTTATATTTAAATTTTTAACATACAATATCTTATGTGTACAGGTAAATATTTTTTCAGTCATAAAAATTGTCTTTATTTATATTTATGAGGAGATGTAAAAAATTTGTAATCCCAATCTTCTCTTTCTTTTTCAATATAGGTCTGGTTCTTTGGTTTAATAATAAAACTTTTTTTTTTAATTTCAAGGGAGAGAAAATAACATTTATAACTATTTACCTCTCACAAACATACTGTTCCAGGTATTTAATTCCTTGCTGAACAACATCTTGCAGAATATGTATAGTGTAAAAATAACTCAGTTGATCATTTGTGGCAATTTTGAAGAATTCTTTAACATCTTCTAATGATAATTGATTCATTCTCCTAAAATTTAAAATTAAAATAGGCAATCACCCAGTAATTATAAGAAAAAATTGTTTAAAACATATAAATTACAACAACTTTAAAACCAAAAATTAAAAAATCAAAAATAAATTATATTATTACTATAAGGGCTACCCTAACAACTACTTGTAGTAAGTGCCAACCAAGATAAATTGGAAGTAGATAGTAATACTCATAAGTATCTATCATCTTATTACATAGTGTTAAAATGAATTTTACGGAGTATATCACAGGTAGTAGTATATACTTTACAATGTATCTATGACCTACTTGGCCTACCTATAATTAACTTAAACTCAGGCATGACACTGCTAAAGAAGTCTGTAAATCATCTATTGTGCATAGCAATCGTGAAGTGCGTAATGTACCTAAACTTGAAATTTTGTTACCTTATAAATTATTTGTTGTCAGTCTGGCCAAAGTGAAAATATATAAAATTACACAAATGAAATATCTGTACTTACCAGTAAAATTTCGATGACATGGACATCAGTTCCGATATGACATCTTTATTTACTTTATTATATTTTTTAAGTTCATTTAACCAATTACCATCAGAATGTTTTTCAACAGTTTTGAAAATAGACGGTGGAAGTCTGTAAATACAATAGATAGATGAAGATAAATAGAAGGCTATCGTCATTTTAATACAAGATAAATTGTTACGTACGTTTCGATACATTTGCTTTTCCAAAGATATTGGTCATGAATAGTTAAATTATAAAACCGTTTACAGGTCAATCCAAATGACACAATATCATTGCATGAGCTGTAATTTAGTATAACAGCAATTATTTCATCAGGTAGTTCTGTAATATAACAATTTATATTTTCTTTTCCTTCATCCATGATTTGAAACTGCAACTTCTTTATACGTTGAACTCCCTAAGCTTTAATTGATGTTTCATAGTATAAAAAACCTTTTAAATATTTTTCAAATCTCTATGTTTATTTGTAAATATAAAATTGCGTATTGCAAAGATTTTCTAAACGCCAATAGCTAATAGATGAAAATGGAAAAGCACAAATGACATTGACATTTGACAATCACAAAAAGGGTTTTTTATTAGTTTTTCTAGTTGGGAAAATTAGTCTATTTGCCAACGACAAGTAGGTACTACCGTAACTCTAATGATGAAATAATGTAAATAATTAAAAAAAAATTACTGAATTTAGTTTCTAGTTTCGTGAACAAGTCTTTAAGAATAGGAAAAGGCTTCTAATCACACTGTCCTAAAGGTACTGAATCAGATAATGGACATAATAATTTATGAGTGATCAATAGATTCATAAATTAATTATCTACGAATGGATTCGAGATTATTTTACATATTAAAAAAAACTTGTGATACCGATTATTTAAAGCAAAATAACTTCATAATAGCCTTTGTATCTTAGAAATGCACATACTCATTCTTCATCTTATTATTATTATTTTTTTATACTACTGTTTGGTCTTCATGCTACGTTCGTACTATTAAGTATTCTGTGTGTGTAATATGTTTAGGACTACAGACATCTACCACTACTATGAATTTTATTTAAATGGGTACCTAGGGATTTGTGTGTGAGCATAGTATCGCATAGAATTAGACTAATAATGCTTATTTGGTGTAATGGATAATAAATGTTCATTTGTTTGCGTGTTTTTGTAAAGAGCATAATAATTTTAAAATCAATACTTTAGTCACGCAACACTTATTTAATACACATATTTTTAGTACCTTAGGGTTCTGTACTATATAACTACTATAAAATACTTCTCAAAAACGTGGTACTTATGGAGTGCACCCGAATATGGACATAGACATTAATTATTGTAAATAGATTGAATGATTTTTATTAATTCGATAAAACTGAATTTTGTGACCGTGATTCTTAAAGTACACATTTTAACAAGTACACTTTTTTTTGAGGATAAATTGATTGATAATTGATAACAGGAAATACATTTACATCGCGTTTGTATATTTAGTTAATTTATAAGTAAAAAAAAAAATTATAGAGTATATGCACATAACTTTACTTTAGTATTTTTATTAATGTTCCAAACTTATATAAAGTTATTGCTGTTCTGCATTTTCCCGGCCGAACCCTAATGCTCTTATTATACTCGTGTTTCGCAATTAATCGATTATTTTAATATTTATTTAGATACGAATCACAGAGGAACATAACAGCGATAGTTTTGCCGCGGAGCGTAATTTATTATAATCATTATTTTCTGTAATAGTGAGAAATTCAAATAGTGTATTTTTTTCAGTAAAATGGCATTTGTATATAGTTGTTGCTTTTGTTTTTCTTTACGTTTAGGGGGAATAATTATAGCAATTTTTTCAATCGTTAGTTAGATTTTTTTGTACTTTATTTGTATAAAAAGTTAAATATTTATTATGGATGACAACTTTTTTTAGATTCAAGCTGTCGTAAATATATCAGTTGTATGTGCTGCTGCCGAGCAAATAGATAAAATAAAGCAACATTTCGTTCCGTGGTTTAATGATATTAGTCTTACGTATGTTACTGATTTAATCTCATACTTTTTAGAAGGTTTGTATTTACTTACTTTCTAACAATTAAATACTAAATATCCAGACCCATCCGACGGAGCTGATTAAGCTAAAGATTTGCTTTATTCCTGTCTATTTCTTTTTGTGTTTAAATTATATTTGCAGATAATGATGTCCGAACTTGACTTTTCGTAAGACTTAGTGTAGTTTCTTTTATAGTATAGTATTATGTAATTAATTAACTTGCAATCGCACTGAACAATGCAAATTAATGTAATGTGTATAAGTTGTAAATTATAAGGTTTCTTTAGTAGGCATTGAATGCATTTATAGCCGACTAAGTAACACCCAATTTTCAATTTTGATTTCGGAAAAATAATGCAGCCTCTAAGTTAAACTTAATATTGGTCTTTCAACATAAAATTGTATCAAAATCTTCCCAGTGCTTTTTATGTGATGGACGCACATACAAGCAAAGAAACAATAAAAAAAATTAACGATTGTGTTTAGGGTCCATTAATAATCTATAATGCGTAGCAATTTTTTTTTATATTAAATATACAGAAATCGCAAACGGTACTGTTTTCTGATTATACTTATGTATAAATTAAATGATATACCAATTACATTAACATTATTTTATTTTTGCGTTACAGATCCTGATAAATACATTAGTTATGCTATAACTATACTCTCCGTTTATATTTTAGGGTGTGTTTTTTATATTTACGGGGCATATAAGGTCAGTACAATGATCATATTATTTATCACATTAACTTGAAAATTCAAATATATTTTATTATTTATATCGACTTTCGTGGATACATGCTAGACATTAGCTTAACATTACTAATCTATCGGCTCGCGGCATTTAGACGATTATTCAAGGATAGTTGATGCCCAGCGAACTTCGTACCGCCCAGAAACATAATATATAGAATTTCTTTTAAAACTTGTTAATTTCTGGCTAACCAATGTCATTCTGTCAGATTTGATCAATCTTTTGATATGGATGGCTAATGGGATACGATTTAGGATATTTTTTTATTTTCTGCTAACGCTGCAAAAAAATTAAATATACGAAATAAACTAATATATACTACAATAATAACTACACGTTTATTGAGGGATTAATTGAAATATTTTTCTTTTTAAATGATATAATTTAATAATTTTAACATTATTATATATTTGCAAAATTTGGCGGCACACAAAAGTGGCGCGGAACAGTGGTTGAGAATCACTACTTTATCTGTACAAAATTTCGTCCAAATCGGTTCAGGGGTTTTTGCGTGAAGACGAGACAAAGTTATATTCGCTTTTATAATATACCTATGTAGAGATTGTAGGGTTGCATACATATAAGAAAGAAAGAAAAAAACCATTTAGTAGTAGCTGTACGGTACAGAGTAAGTAACATATAATACGTACTGTATGTAAAATAATAAGCGGTCTTACTATTTATGTGTAATGCAACTGAAACAATAGTACAAATAAAAAAACTGTGCCTTGATTAACAGCCTTACCGTTGATGTGAAGTTATCTAATTACTAATCATCCACATACTTACATATTATATTTTCATATTTGTGATCCATATTCAATGTATGAATTTATTTGCAGCTTATTAATATTTTGATGTTTCCTTTTATTATGCTCGAATTGTTTCGATTATTTGTATTGACATTCTCTATGATAACTGGACTATTGGTTCTTAAGCAGAATACTATGGACCTTGGACTTCTAATTGGTATCAGCGTTATTGTAGGTTTTACTTTACGTAAGTTTATTTAACAAAATCTTTCTTTTTTCGTATTCTCACAAAAAAATATGTTATAAAATTTAAATATTTTTCACGACTTACTATTACTCAATTTCTTTCTTCTTCTTCTCTTTTTCAGTTGGAATGTTTTATCTCTGGGTTTGTGTAGCAAATCTCCCAATTTTGATAAATGAAATGAAAGAGGACGAACAAATAGTCTTAATTGACAAATTGCAGAAAATTATTGAAAAGAGTAATTTAAGGTATTCATCTGATTGGTTTGATCAACCATTTGGGGACAACCGCTCTAACTTAGAACAAAACCAGAAGGAAGAAATATTCTTCGTATCCAGAAATAGAATATTGGATAGACCGCCGCAATATAATTTTAATTCAAAAAAATCGTAAATAATTTATTTTGTACATATTTTATTCTCTAGTACTTAGTACAGGTAATTAATTTAAATATTTTTAAATATAAACCTCAAATACAAACTCAAAAATATTTTTTTTTTCTCGTCTCGTTTTAAATTGCTTTTTCCGTTTCAAAAGATGTTCTTGCCTTTTACGCTTTGTGTGCATTTTCATGACGTTTTATACTTGACTCTCGGTTCACGTTGAGCTTAAGATAGAAAAATATCGAGTATATTTAATAACAGAAAAAAACGAGTTAAGAACAAGGCAGATTTGGGTCGATAGGCAAATTTCTACATGCCCGCAGCTTGCAAGTCTGGTTACCAGAGCCAGTTTTGCAAATCTCCTCCCTCATACTGCAATGCAAGAATGCAAGAAATCAAATTATGTGCCATTTACTTGCTTGTAGGATCTTAGCTGCGTCAAAAAAGGTTGACAGTATGATAGACCACATTTTCTTTATATTAGTAATAAAGTAAAACAGGTAATAAAAAAACAGCTTGAAATAATATGTAATTGATGTCGCACTGTAAATTGTGATAACAGTGTCTTTAGAAATATACCCTTCATATGTGTGGATATTTCTTGTAATAAATATGTATATAGGTTCACTAA